>NC_041381.1:677210782-677211892 GCF_002162155.2 Triticum dicoccoides | reverse complement strand
ACGCAAGGAAGTGTGTCCGAGCAAAAAAAAAACGATTCGCCCCCCTGACTGCTGGGACCCAGCAGCTACACCTTCGCACGCAAGGAAGTGCGTCCGGGCAAAAAAACAAAATGATTCGCCCCCGTGACTGCTGGGACCCACCAGCTACATCTTCGCAGGCAAGGAAGTACCTGACAGTCGGGACCCACCTGGTCAAAGCGTACGTAGCGTTGTCATCCTGGTCGCGAATGTGTACGTACATACTGGTTGATGTAGAGGCGCGCACGTGTCGTAGTAGAGGTGCGCACGTAGCATGTACACGTACGTACAGCGGCCAGGGTGCAAGAATGAAAATATGGCCACGTATGTGTACATACGGGCGGGGTCTCGAACGCCTAGTCGCGCATACGTACGGCGAGGGCTCGTGTTCATCGGGAGGCAACGAAATGCGTTGTGTTCATGGGGAGGCAACGGAATGCGTCATGTTCATGGGGAGGCAACGGAATGCGTCGTGTTCATGGGGAGGCAACAGAATGCGTCGTGTTCATTGGGAGGCAACGGAATGCATGGGAGCCAACCAGCTTGGACGGAACAGGCGATGGAAACGAGGCCTGGCGTACTGCAGAACGGAGGAAACGGCCTTGTGTTTGACTGGCCATGTTCGGAACGGGGTCCTGTTGATCGGGTGGCATACCGCAAAACGGAGGAAATGGACCTCCTACGGTCGAAACAGGGGTCCTGTTGATCGGGAGGGGTGTGGCGTACCGCAAAACGGACGAAACGGACTTGTGTTGGAGCACTACGGTCGAAACGGTGGTCCTGTTCATCGGGAGGGGTGTGGCGTACCGCAAAACAGGACTCCATGGGATATTGTTCATCTCCACCGTCGACCTCCTCCAGCCTCCACGGGCTACCGTCGACCTCCTCCAGCCTCCACGGGCTCCTGTTCATCCAGCTTCCACCACGCGCTACTCCACCAGCTATTCTTCAACCACCCCTCCACCATCTACTGTTCATCCAGCCCTCCACACCACGGGGTCCTGTTCAACCACCCCTCCACGGCCACCCCTCCATCGTCTAGTGTTCATCCAGCCCTCCACACCACGGGGTCCTGTTCATCCAGAGGCAACG
>NC_041381.1:677181385-677210580 GCF_002162155.2 Triticum dicoccoides | reverse complement strand
GTTCATCCAATCGATCGGCTTTAGTTAGCAGCAGTAGCGAAGGAATCGCTCCATCGGGTTCAGTTAACAGCCATCGATCGATCGCTCGGGTTCAGTAATGCGTAGCCTGCAGTGCAATCGCTCGGGTTCAGTTAGAGCCCAATGCTTCACTCAGGTTTAGTTAGAGCCAATGCCTCGCACACACGCGCGTACGTGTATGAGAGAAACGCGCATCGCTCGGCCCCGACCTCCCACCGTAACTGGCAACTCCCTGAAATTTTCCTCCCCCTCGCTTCTACCACGGTTTTTTTGTCATGGTCGGCCCAAAGAATGTCATGCAGCTGCATCTCCGGCCAGCCTAGGACGAAAAGCCCATTTTCTGTCATGATTTTTTGTCATAGAAGTAGGATCCCACCACATCTATGATGATACCGGGTTTTTTCACAATTATCGTCATAGAAGTGTCATATCTATGACAGGAAAAAAATCCGCTCGGCCCAAAATGTCACGGATGTGTCTTTTTTTTGTAGTGATATGTGGATGTGAGGAAGTAGTTGAGGGCTTTGGAGCATATCACTAAGCACTTTGAGCAAGCAAGCCATTAAGAAACACCTCATCCCCTCTTGATAGTATTGGCTTTTCCTATAGACTCAATGTGATCTTGGATCACTAAAATGGAAAACGTAGAGTCTTGAGCTTGGAGCTTGAGCCAATCCTTTGTCCTTAGCATCTTGAAGAGGTTCCACATCCTTTAGTCCATGCCACTCCATTGTTGAACTTATCTGAAACATACTAGGTAAAAGTGTTAGTCCAACAAGAGATATGTTGACATTAATTACCGAAACCACCCAGGGAGCACTTGTGCTTTCAGACTCCATAACACAAGGACACCGATGTGGACACGGTCTAGACTCGGACAGCGCTACTTTCCAACGAGAGTTTCCTGAAATCTGGCATGACACGCCAGGTCAGTACATGGAATGTACTTGCAAGCTCACAATAAGCATAAACATAATGACAAACAATATCAGGATATTTAACCATTTAAGCAACAATGCAACCATACATCCAATATGCTGTGACTATGTTCAACTGGTACTTGTTCCACGGACGTGCTTACCGGACGTGATCACTTCCTGACCACAAACATGATAATTTCTACAACACACTTGTGATCCTTTCGGCGATCACCACTCGACCAATTCATGGCCTATGATCCTTACGGCGATCATAACCCGACCAACTCTTGGCCCGTGATCCTTACAGCGATCACAACCCGACCGACTCATGGCCAGACTCAACACGATGGCCTACTGCCATTCTCAGTACAAACTTAGTGTGCATGTTTTACTAAGTGTTGACCCATGGTGTACCCTACTTTCGAGCGTGTCCGTAACCGTGGACTCGGCTATCGATAGATTAAAAACACTCTGCAGAGGTTAGTACACTGTACCCACACTACGGAACCATGGCTTCGCACTCCCATTCGGGTGGACCAACAGCGTTCTGACGAAACCATTTCATTGTCATGACACTCTCTCGGCCATTCCGACTCAGACCCCATCGGGCTAGTCCTGGGTGGCCCCATGTCTACCTCCAGACACCTCGACCATCGTCGTGGCCACGATCCACTCTGGGATCCGGTACCAAAACTTAACTTAACAACAGGCTCACAAGGTTATGCTTGCCTACCGGGCCAGGGTACATCACACCCATAACCTTCCCTAAATGGAGGCACCGACCAGAGGCACGACAATGAAACGCATTAAGGTCATCCCATACCGGCAAATGTGGTTGCACTAGGAAAGACTCGTTTCAGCGACACCATGACCCGGTCAACAACATATTCAAGTTGAGTTATTAATCAGGTTCAACTTAATGTGAAAATAACCGGTGTCATAATGCCATACTATGCATCACTTAACATATGCATCACATAACCATGCAAACAACTGAATCATCCACGCTCCTACAGAGCCATCATCAACTCATGCTACTACTCTAGTTAAGATCACACCTCACTTATAGCAATCCCATCATTTTTCATCATGCAAAAATAATAATTAAACTAATTATCAAACTCTATGACCATATCATTTATTCATCACTTGCAACTAGGATCTCCTTAGTTCACCAACAAGATTCACTTCAAACATTCTGTAGTTCAAGTATTTTATCATGACAAGCACTTAACAGAATATAATCATTATATAACTAATTTAAATGCATAAATATTCATAAGTTCAAGTAGGAAAATCACAAATATTGAAGTGGCACTATGAAAATGTTATTGTGGCTTGCCTTAGTGCTGATGAGGTTCACAAAGCTCCTGGTGATCCTCAAGACAAGCTGGCTCTTCTGAAAATATTCAAAACCACAAAAAGAAAACATCAAGAAACCTTCTGAAAGTTACCAGAAAATCTAGACAGCAAGGAAAATTCCCATCTTTTGGGTTCTCTTAGATTTTTGGACACTGTACACAATGCAAAAAGAATCAATGCATTTGGACTTATAGATAAAAAGTTGTGGCTGTTTGAAGGTTCCTGGAATTTAAATAAATTTGAAATAAATAACAAACAGCCAGGGGTGACGTCGAAAGCGTAAACTCCCGGGGCGCCACCACTCATACTGCTTTGCGCCCGTAATGAGTGGCTGATTAGCGGGCCCCGATAGTCAGGCCGGAGGGAGGAGAGAGGGAAACAAAGGGGGCGGCACTTTGCCGAAGCACACGCCGGCGGTGAGGCTTCTTGGAGTCAAACGAGAGGGAGGGATCGACAGAGAAGATGTTTGCGCACCTGCCTGTACCCGTAGCGTAGCTAGCGGTGACCGGATGGCATTGGATTTGACCTCTCCAGCGGAGGCAGAGGACGGAGGTTGCCGAATATGAAGAATACAACGGCTTGGGGATGCTCCAGGGGCTCCAGGGGATGGGTTGGCTTCACAGAGGAGAGGCGGAGGCCCTGGCGGGGTCGCCTTGGCTTGGGAGGGGCCGGAGCTACGGGAATGATCCGAAGGGGATCGCCGCCGAGCTCGGCTTCGGGATGGCAGCCCGCGGCCTGCCCGGCCGGGCTGCGGCTTCTACTGGCTCTAGGAGGGAGTGGGAGTGACTGGGGGGGTGCTCCAAGAGGCTGCGGGTGGCTGCTTTTATAGGCGGGCGGCGAGGAGGACTCGGGCTCCGCTGGAGGACATCTATCCATGGCGCCCAGTGAGAACGGTGCAAGAGAGAGGGGAGAAGACGACGGAGGTCACGCAGGAACTGTGCGCGGGCGCGGACGAGCACAAGAGCGAGGGGGAAAGCGATGAACACAGTGCGCGCGCACTGTGCCATTGGCCGGACCGTGCCCGTGCTCGCTGCGGCGAGCTCCGGCATCGGCAAGCGGCAGGGGGAAGTTATGGAGGTGGAGACGAGGATGGTGGCGAGGTGTGGCACGCTCTGGCTGGCTGGGCAGCGAGCACACGCTCACCAGAGGCGCTGGCAACGCGTAGAGCGTGCAAAATGCATGCTCGGACGAATGCGGTCACCACGTGAAGCGTGACATCAGGCCACCCTACGCACTAACAAAGATGTCTGGCATGTAGTCCTTAGTAAACTGAGTTGTTACCACGGTTTGGTTAGGTTCCAGGTGAAGTAGAAGTAAACTTGTGCTGTTAACAATTTACTGGACAGTAACTTTCGAGAGTTACTGTGGTCAAACCACTGGGATTCAAGGGCTGGGCTTTGGGGTTTTACTATCTCTTACAAAGGTAAATAGGCACAGGAAATCCAGCTACAATGGAGCTAGTAAAAAGGTAGTTGTTGTAGAAACTACCATTTTTGCCCAGAAGTGACTTTATTTTCTGTAGCCAAAATATTCCAAGGAGTGGTGAAATATTTTTGCTCAGAAAGGTGCCCTAGGGTCCAAAGAATAATTGGGATTTTTCTCAGGATTTTTGGGGCAAGAAAAATTAGGGTTGCTTTGGAGCTCAAAGGGTTAGCTAGGGTTTTGGAGGCCAAAATGAATATTTTTCATTTAAGAAAAATATTCCAAACAATATTTTTGGGTTGGCCAGGGGTGAAATGATGGTTGTTAGGAGGAGAGGGTACACTTGGGTGAAAATCAAGGGGTATCCAAGTGGTTAAGTCCAGATGAAATGATTCAGAACTCCAAATTCAAAACCAACTCAGCTGAAAATCAAGCAAAGAAGAAGACGGCAAAAAACTAGTCTGTCACAAATGATCCGATGGTCAAAAGGTTGCAAACTTCATTTCCTAGGAAGCTCGAACATTGCCAGCAAATTGAAGCCTGGTTAGGGTTTACGGTTTAAGGGCTAGGGACTGCATGGATCGTTTTTTTCTTTCGCTGCCTCTGTTCCAAAATAAGTGTCAACTTTAGTATTAGTACAACTTTGTACTAAAGTTTGCATAAAGTTGAGACACTTATTTTGGAACGGGGGGAGTACATATTTGCTATGATATGTCAATCATTGAGATGCAATAGCGTGCATGTTAGTCTCCTTTGTATTTGATGAAATGTTGCAACGGGCAAACTCGGACGCAAGATACATGTAACAGAAGCTGGAAGCTTCATAGAATTGTACAAATTTAACTCGCTGATAAATTACAGTACATACTATACTAGTACTTCCTCCGTTCCTAAATATAAGTCTTTGTAGAGATTTCACCATGAACCACATACGAATGTATATAGATGCATTTTAAGTGTAGATTCACTCATTTTGTTCCGTATGTAGTCCACCTAGTGGAATCTCTACATAGACTTATATTTAGGAATGGAGGGAGTACTATGTAAAGAGTTAGGTGTCGCACGGTGTCCAGAAAATATGGTGATAGTGTGAGGTGGGCCATGTAATCACTGAGCATGTGTGTTTTCACTGCTCTTGCACTCCTCCGCTGTAAGAATGGAGAAAATTGTAATCTAGTAGTACCTCCTTTCGCCGAAAGCGTGGGACATCTAGCAGTCCTACCACCTCAGTAATAATGACCAATGAGCCGTCAAATCACATAGACCCAGCAGTAAGTTGGACGGATGAAGCAACCATCACTCTTGAATCCGCTTCTCCCTTCAACGCAGGCGCTAGTGATAGGTCGCGTCCGCTCTGCCTGGGCATGAATGCGACACCGATTCTTTGGAGCGGTGCTGACCGTTTTGGGCGGGAAGCACGCGCGGGCAATGGAGGGGCTTTGGGTGGGCCAGGCTAGTCAGGATCGGGCGTGGCAGCTGTCCGCCTGTCCCTACCGGACACCCAGAAACGAGAGGACGCACCGACTCTCGCGGCTAAAATCATACACTACACACCATCTCTCTGTAGGAGTAGGTCGATATGTCGCTCTCTCTAACACACACATGTTGTTTGTGACGCCCCCGATTCAATCGTACACTAATCATACACGCAAATGTGTACGATCAAGATCAGGGACTCATGGGAAGATATCACAACATAACTCTAGACACAAATTCAAATAATACAAGCTTTATATTGCAAGCCAGGGGCCTCGAGGGCTCGAATACATAAGCTCGAATACAATGAGTCAACGGAAGCAACAATATCTGAGTACAGACATGAGTTAAACAAGTTTGCCTTAAGAAGGCTAGCACAAAACTAACATCGATCGAAAAGGCAAGGCCTCCTGCCTGGGAGCCTCCTAACTACTCCTAGTCATCGGCTTCCGTCACGTGGTAGTAGGCGCCCTCGAGTAGTAGCAGTCGTCAAAGGTGGCATCTGGCTCCTGGACTCCACCATCTGGTTACAAGAACCAGAAAGAAAAAAGAAGGGGGAAAAGGGGGTAGCAAAGCAACCGTGAGTACTCATCCAAATTACTCGCAAGCGAGGATCTACACTACATATGCAACATTATCAAAGGAAGGCTGTATATGTGGACTGGGCTGCAGAAATGCCAGAATAGAGAGAAGGCCTAGTCCTATCGAAGACTAGCATCTTCTGGAAACCACCATCTTGCAGCAAACAGGAGGGAGTAGAGTAGCATAAAGTAAAGTAGTAGTAGTGTCATCAACCTCGGCCAGAGATCCTTTCTCGACTCCCTGCGAGAAAGCAATCCCAGAGCCATACTATCTATTTCTCATATCCATAGTATCAAGTTCTAGTTGTATCAATCGGGATACAACTCCAATTGTTCGTTACCGTAGGACAGGCTATCGATAGGTGGTTTCTTCCCTACAGGGGTGCACCAACTTACCCACCACGCTCGATTAACTCCGACCGGACACACTTTCCTGGGTCATGCCCAGCCTCGGCCAAACAATACGCCGCAAGCCGACCTAGGCCTAATAGAGAGGTCAGCACGCCGGACTAAACCTATGCCCCCAGGGGTCATGGGCCATCGCCCCGGGAACTCCTACACGTTGCGCGGGCAGCCGGTGAGCAGACCTAGCTACCTCCTTCAAAAAGGCAGGTGCTTACGCAGTCCAACCCGGCACGCGCCGCTTAGTAACTGACGTCTATTAAGCTTCGGCTGATGTATACGACGTAGAACGCCCATACTATGCCCACATGATGGTTAGTGCTATCAGGCCAGAGGCCCCTCGGATCAAATATCCAAATCGTAGTGGATTAGGAACGCGCGGTAACAAGCAGAGACTCACGAAAGATGTGACCCCGTTGCCCCGTCTCGAGGACTTGTGGCAAGGGCTAAGAATGCCCGGCCACGCCTCATAATTATCTCGCGGGCACCTTCCAGGTCAACCCGACTCAACATCACTCGTAATTATGCTCGCGCGGGTACCCCTCAGGGTCGACCCATCTTTAGTAACATGGTTCAGTGTAAAGTCATAGTAATCATAGTAATTGTGTGTCTAAACATCAAGGGGAAAACCCGAGGAATCACCCCTGGTGAATTCCACTCGATGTAATCATCAAGGTGAATGTAAGAGGGACCACCCTCGAGGTTCACACTTGAGGGGTTACACAACAGAGTCGTATCAGAAGTGGTTATAGAGGAAATCATCCTCGATAACCATGACCGAATAGCTACACTACAGGGTTAACATCAGAAGTGCTGATGAGGTCTCACCCTCGGTACTCGATAGTAACCCAGTAGTGTAGAGCAACTAAGGGGGAAAGTGATGTGCGGTTCCAGGGCCTGGTCTTTGATCCCGTTGATCGGGTCTTCGATGATGAAGCAGGGGCAACAAGGACAAGGTGGGGGTCACTGATGGATCACTAATCAACCTATACTAAGCAGTTTCAAATAAGCAGGTAAGGTACACCAGCAGATACAAAAGTAGGCTATGCATCAGAATAGGAGCAATCAATAACAGTAGCAAAATAAAATGCAAGCATGAGAGAATGGAATGGGCGGTATCGGGGTGATCAAAGGGGGGGGGCTTGCCTGGAAGCTCCGCTGAAAGGGAAGAAGGGTCGTCGTCGACGTAGTCGATCACAGAGGCAGCACCAGTCTTGGGGTCTACCGAAGAGAAGAGGGGGAAGAAACAGTAAATAAAAGCAAACAGAGGTACCACTAAGCATGACATGACGAAAAGCAGAACTAGGGGTGTTCTATTGTAGTGCTACATGATACCGACGAAGGGGGAGAACATCCGGGAATGTTTTCCCGGAGTCTGGCATTATCGGGCAGATGAAATGGAGTGGGAAAGTTGCAGGTTCGCTATGCTAGGGGCACGTGACAGATGAACAGAGAGTGTATTTGGATCCGCCTCGTCGTTCTGAGCAACTTTCATGTATAAAACTTTCTCATCCGAGTTATGGTTTAATTGCTATGAATTTTCAAAGTTTAAACAATATTGTGGAAATATTTTAAATACCTAACTCAACAGAAAAGGAAAATATGACGTCATCATGGCATCATTGCTACATCAGTGGTCAACATACTAGTTGACTTGTCAACAGGGCCCACGAGGGACCCACTGGCAGTGACTAGGCGATGCCCAGTCAGCTGTTGACTGGGTCAAAAGGGCCAGCCGGGCCAATGGGGCCACGGGCAGTGACCTAGCGAGGTGGACCCGGACGTCCATGTCGGCGTCGGCGTTTAAGGAGCTCCGGTGAGCGTTCCAGCGATGAAGGAGCGCCGGACCTCGCCGGACTGGCCATTCCGGCGATCATTTCGCACGGGGGCGGTTGCTACGGGACGGGCGCAGTGTCGCACATCCATCTACGGCCTCGGCTGGGGTGGTGGGCGGCCGGAGTGGCGGCGAGGTCGAGCAGGGATGCGACGACCGAAGCGGGCGGCGGTGGCACTCGGCCCTGAAGCCGACAAGGCAGGGCGCGTGGGTGCTGGAGGCTTCGGGGGAGGCCGCCACGCGCGTGAGCGGCGGGCAGCGGCATGGGAGGGCGCGGCCAGGGAGCTGCGAGTGCACGCCCGGAGCAGCAATAGCAGCGGTGCACAGTAGCAGTAGCAGTACAAGGGCAGTGACGGTGGCTACGGGCGGCGACAGACAGCGCTGAGAATAGGGGGAAGGAAGGTGTGGATCTCACTGAGCGGTCACGAAAGACCCTCGACGGATTAGTAGCTGCAGGGTTCGCCGGAGACGAAGAGGATCGCCGGCGACCGAAGACGTGGATGAGCTCGATGCCCTCGCTGTGGTGGCTCCTGTCTCGCTCCGGTGGTTGTAGATGACATAGAGGATGGAGGCAGAGTGAGTTGGCACGGTGGTGAGGCGAGGAGGTGACGATGGTCGCGGCTAGGACGAGGCCATGGCGACGGGCGCGCTCGGGACCGAGCGAGAGGAGAGGGGAGAGGTGGATCTGAGGGGCGAGGGAGAGCGAGGTGAGTGGGAGAGGGAACTGAGGAGGCGTGGGCGTGGCAGCCTTATCCTCCCTATGGCGCCTGTAGCGGCATGGCCGGCGAGGTGGGTTCGGCGGCGACGCCCCTATTGCGGTCTGAGACCAAGGAACAGGGCGGGGGAGAGACCGGTGTGAGTGGGGCAACTGGGCTGGCTCGGGTGGGTTAGGTGGGCCGGCCCAGGTGGGTTCGATCCAGGGAGGGGGGTTGCTCTCTCTCTCTCTCTCCTCTGACTTTCCCCTTTTCCTTTTCTTTAGCTTTCTTTTATTTGCTCTGTTTTGCATTTTTCTTTTAGTACCAATTGAATTTTGTTTTGAACAAAACTTGGCACATAAAACTAACACAATACCTTGAGATGGAACAAAAAGTTTGGGGTCAAATGGAGTTGCCTAATCAATTTTAGAAATTGAAAAGGCCAATTTAAATGTTGTTGGAGCACTGAATTAATTCCCATGGGCATTTTTGGGATTCAGAAGAGGTTGGTTTTAACATGACAGTGATCAAGGAAATTTATAGGATAAGGTGAACATTTTAGTTTTACTGCTCAAAGAAAATAATTTATTCGACTTATTTTAAATTTGAAGAAGCCTTTGATTTTTTTGGACAAGTAGCAAGCTGCATAGTAATCACGATGACATGGCCACCATTAGGGGGATATTACTGTAGCATGATTCTCGGGGTGTTACAAATCTCCTCCACTACGAGAAATCTCGTCCCGAGATTTAAGTGGGGAAGTAATGAGTAACTTCGGGAGAACTGACCCTTATAGTGTTAATTATCTGGTGAACAATTCATGGAATGAGGCAGAAGTATCTCTCGAGTTGAAACTTAATAAAACATTGAGAGCAAAGTATGAAGGTACAATAGGAAGTTTCAACTGAATGAACAACGATTGATACTTGAACAGAGTGTGAGAAAGGGGGTTCAGAGCATCAGGAATAGATCATCTCTCGGAAGGTGGCTCGTGACATGATATAAAGCCAAGTGTAAAGAATATGTCGGCATCAAGGTTGTACAGGAGAGTCAGGTTTCGATCCTGGGACCTGTGGGTTATGGGCCCACGATGTGGGTTAAAAGAATGAAAGGCGCTATTCATTTTGCACGGTCATGATAGCAAGGCATGTGAGAGGGTAGCCTACCAGTTATGTCGGCAACAATCATCGGTACCAAGGGCGAGGGACAAAGAGAACCATTCTCCTGCTTGTTGAACGAGGCAGACCAATAGGCAAAGTTCTTGTCCATCGGTGGTTACCGGAATGTCATCCACAATAGTAACAGGGTCTTACTGACAGTTTGTACACTGAGGTGTTTACATAAGCAGGGAAATATTACTGCTTATATCATACAGATCACAAGAAAGATTATTCAAAACAATGGAAAGGAAAATATGATTATCCAATTAAACACTCCAATGGAAAGAAAATTTGTTTAAACACAAGTATTAGGAGTATATCCTTCCCAAGGGGAACCGGAGCAGGATATACATGATATGATAGCAAGTTCAAAAGCATTTAGATAAAGGGGGCGAGGGAAGAATCATGATATTACCCATACAACGGTGTTTGGATAATTGATCAAGAAACGTTTAACATTGCGCCTCCAATGTTCTTAATGATGTTCGGAGTAACAAAGTCATGCTTTTGGATAGCATTGACATGGTCATCAGGGAAAGGTCGGACCTTGGGAACACAAAGGATCCATCGGGAATTTTTAGAACATCTCATGCAATTTTATCAGGAAAATGATGAGGATGTGGCCGATGGGTTCAGCAGCAATCCATCGACATGTCAAAAATGATGTATTTCCAAAATTGTATGAACTAGTTTCTGTTGGGGGAAGGCAAGAATGTTTTCGATGATAACATAAATCATCGAGGGGCAAGGATGGTATTTCTCATCATGAATTCAATTGATATCTTAGAACAAGGCAGTATATTGATGGTGATCACGACAAATTTTGTCGAGAGGCTCTATGAAGATGCCATCAAGCAGCAATGACATCAAGCAAAAGGAATGATGAAGCGAAGGCTATTGGAACCACGGATACCACACAAGCTCGGTTTCAAGCTTGTTGTTCAAGGTGGAATGATAAGATGAGGAAGATCGACATAAGCTTCGCTCATCGTCGAAAATTGTGCTCCGAGAGGAAGGACCAAGTAGCACAGTTAAAATTTAGCATGATAATGATATAGCCGATAATACTAGGAATGACTTGAATGATTATTAAACTCGTAAGCAACGAGAATTACTTAGAGTGATTGAATCGGGGTGTGGAATCGATTCACTTATTGGCGTTCTCGAGTGACTAAAACTCAAAACCCAGGGAAATCTGAAACCGATGAGAAGCAATACCAGAAGAAGACTCGTAGGAAGCAACATGGTTCTTTGTTATTCTCGATATATCGGAGGGTAATACTCGATGGAAGATCAAAATAGAGGTTGCGAAGATGCATTTATCTACAGAAGACAAGTGCTTTAACTTGTCCGAGAAATGGAATCAAAGGGGAACAATTATGGTCAGAACCACGGTTGCAAAGGATCAAATCCTAGATATAAGATGATCTTATACCAAGGGGATAATTAATTTTAAGAGAAGCTTCCATGATAAGATCTACATCGTGTCCATGGGCATGAACACAAAGTTCAAGGTCGACTCCCACTTCTTCAATGCATATCATTTCATTTACTTCTCACTTTCGATGAAGTTTTAGTGTTGACAAGTTATCTGGCAAAACACCAGAAGAGTAAGACTCGTTAAAACTCGGGTTCAAATGGATTAGGGGAGGCATAGGTTCAACCCATAGGGGCATCTTAGGAACATATATAACCAGCTTCAAAACTAGTTAACACCAGATCGAAAGTAGAGCATGGTTGACAATAAGAAGAGAAAACAATTTTACCAAAGGCAATATGTGTCAGAGGAAGAGCGCATGAGAATTTGAATATGAAGGACATTGCCGGATAATAATCCAAGAAAGGATTCAACGGTCCTCAATGGATCTGATGTGAGTGTCAATACTCAATCAGAAGAAGGAAATAGTGCAAAGGCATCAGATTATAGAAACAGCTGAATAATTTGCCGTTCAAGTTGAAGGGAACTAGGTGGACAATCAATTACAACATGATTGGCCGAGATCCAACTCATGTCCAGAATGACGTATGAGAAGGAAGGTCAAATTTGAGGGTTCGACTGATGACTGCGAGCAATCGCAACATAATGAATCAATAGGCTCAGGATGACAATGACAAAGGATGTTAACGAATATTGCCGGACATATGGATTTAACCATAATGCAAGCAGGCAAGAATTTCAAGAGAAATAGGCTACTAAGGAATTCAGAAGATCCAAAAGTATTCCAAAGAATTTTGTGAGAAATATGAACAATTGGGGATGAACAAATCCCCGATAAGTGTGAGTAATTATTCGTAGGGGTATTCAGGAGGAAAAGAACTGCAAGGCAGTCGGAAAAAGGATTCTCGAAAGTCGGAGAATACTTTCGGGTATCTTGTAATAACAAGAGCAACAGGGAATGACTGTATGAATGGCATGTGTACGTAGTTATCCATAAGGATATATCAGTGCTAGGGAATTGCAACAGTGACGGGCACAAAGTCTCAAGAGAACATCGTAGAGTATCTTCAGAATCTTCTGGTGCAGCAGGCGATCATCTGTAATAAGGGGCTCTCTTGGAGGAAGTAGTTACGAGATCCTAATGTTAGAGTTAGCAAAATCGTTTAACCTGAAAGGAAGAGAGATCAGAGTCCCAAAGTATAGACGAGGAATAGAAGATCCTAATACCACCCAATTGGCGACGTGGGCCCATAAGCCACACAACCAAGTTAGTAAAATAGTTTTGGATGACTAGACTCAACTTCGGCCAACGAGTTGGAAAGGGGGCTACCTACAGGCAGTCGGCTCTGATACCAACTTGTAACACCCCCGATTCAATCATACACTAATCATACACGCAAATGTGTACGATCATGATCAAGGACTCATGGGAAGATATCACAACACAACTCTACACACAAATTCAAATAATACAAGCTTTATATTACAAGCCACGGGCCTCGAGGGCTCGAATACATAAGCTCGAATATAACGAGTCAGCGGAAGCAACAATATCTGAGTACAGACATGAGTTAAACAAGTTTGCCTTAAGAAGGCTAGCACAAAAGCAACATCGATCGAAAAGGCAAGGCCTCCTGCCTGGGAGCCTCCTAACTACTCCTGGTCATCGGCGTCCGTCACGTGGTAGTAGGCGCCCTCGGGGTAGTAGCAGCCATCAAAGGTGGCATCTGGCTCCTGGACTACACCATCTTGTTGCAACAACTATAAAGAAGTAAGAAGGGGGGAAAGGGGGTAGGAAAGCAACCGTGAGTACTCATCCAAAGTACTCGCAAGCGAGGATCTACACTATATATGCAACATTATCAAAGGAAGGCTGTATATCTGGACTGGGCTGCAGAAATGCCAGAATAGAGAGAAGGCCTAGTCCTATCGAAGACTAGCATCTTCTGGAAACCACCATCTTGCAGCAAACAGGAGGGAGTAGAGTAGCATAAAGTAAAGTAGTAGTAGTGCTATCAACCTCGGCCAGAGATCCTTTCTCGACTCCCTGCGAGAAAGCAATCCCAGAGCCATACTATCCATTTCTCATATCCATAGTATCCAGTTCTAGTTATATCGATCGGGATACAACTCCAAGTGTCTGTTACCATAGGACAGGCTATCGATAGATGTTTTCTTCCCTGCAGGGGTGCACCAACTTACCCACCACACTCGATTAACTCCGGCCGGACACACTTTCCTGGGTCATGCCCAACCTCGGCCAAACAATACGCTGCAACCCGACCTAGGCCTAATAGAGAGGCCAGCACGCTGGACTAAACCTATGCCCCCAGGGGTCATGGGCCACCGCACCGGGAACTCCTGCACGTTGCGAAGGCGGCCGGTGAGCAGAACTAGCTACCTCCTTCAAAAAGGCAGGTGCTTACGCAGTCCAACCCAGCGCGCGCCGCTCAGTCGCTGACGTCTGTTAAGCTTCGGCTGATGTATACGACGTAGAATGCCCATACTATGCCCACGTGATGGTTAGTGTTATCAGGCCAGAGGCCCCATTGGATCAAATATCCAAATCGTGGTGGATTAGGAACGAGCGGTAACAAGCAGAGCCTCACGAAAGATGTGACCCCGTTGCCCCGTCTTGAGGACTTGCGGCAAGGGCTAAGAATGCCCGGCCACACCTCGTAATTATCTCGCGGGCACCTTCCAGGTCAACCCGACTCCACATCTCTCGCAATTATGCTCATGCGGGTACCCCTCAGGGTCGACCCGTCTTTAGTAACATGGATCAGTGTAAAGTCATAGTAATCATAGTAACTGTGTGTCTAAACATCAAGGGGAAAACCCGAGGAATCACCCCTGGTGAATTCCACTCGATGTAATCATCAAGGTGAATGTAAGAGGGACCACCCTCGAGGTTCACACTTGAGGGGTTGCACAACAGAGTCGTATCGGAAGTGGTTAAAGAGGAAATCACCCTTGATGACCACGACCAAATAGCTACACTACAGGGTTAACATCAGAAGTGCTGATGAGGTCTCACCCTCGGTACTCGATAGCAACCCAGTAGTGTCGAGCAACTAAGCGGGAAAGTGATGTGCGGTGTCGGGGCCTGGTCTTCGATCCCGTTGATCGGGTCTTCGATGATGAAGCAGGGGCAACAAGGACAAGGTGGGGGTCACTGATGGATCACTAACCAGCCTATACTAAGCAGTTTAGAATAAGCAAGTAAGGTACAACAGCAGATACAAAAGCAGGCTATGCATCAGAATAGGAGCAATCAATAACAGTAGCAAAATCTAATGCAAGCATGACAGAATGGAATGGGCAATATTGGGATGATCAAAGGGGGGGGGGCTTGCCTGGAAGCTCCGCTGAAAGGGAAGAAGGGCCGTCGTCGACGTAGTCGATCACAGGGGCAGCACCAGTCTCGGGGTCTACCGGAGAGAAGAGGGGGAAGAAACCATAAATAAAAGCAAACAGAGGTACCACTAAGCATGACATGACAAAAAGCAGAACTAGGGGTGTTCTAACGTAGTGCTACACGATACCGGCGAAGGGGGAGAACATCCGGGAATGTTTTCCCGGAGTCTGGCATTATCGGACAGATGAAACAGAGTGGGAAAGTTGCATGTTAGCTATGCTAGGGGCACGTGACAGATGAACAGAGAGTGTATTTGGGTCCGTCTCGTCATTTTGAGCAACTTTCATGTATAAAACCTTTTCATCCGAGTTACGGTTTATTTACTATGAATTTTCAATGTTTAAACAATATTCTGGAAATATTTTAAATACCTTACTCAACAAAAAAGGAAAATATGACGTAATCATGGCGTCATTGCTACATCAGTGGTCAACAGACTAGTTGACTTGTCAACAGGGCCCACGATGGGACCCACTGGCAGTGACTGGGCGATGCCCAGTCAGCTGTTGACTGGGTCAACATGGCCAGCCGGGCCCCTGGGGCCACGGGGCAGTTACCTAGCGAGGTGGACCCGGACGTGCATGTTGGCATTGGCGTTTGGGGAGCTCCGGTGAGCGTTTCCATGGCGGAGGGGCACCGGACCTCGCCGGACTCGCCATTCCAGCAATCATTTCACGCGGGGGCGGTTGCTACGGGACGGGCGCAGTGCCGCGCACCCATCTACGGCCTCGGCAGGGGCGGTGGGCGGCCGGAGCGGTGGTGAGGTCGAGCGGGGATGCAACGACCGAAGCGGGCGGCGGTGGCGCTCGGCCCTGAAGCCGGCAAGGCGGGGCGCGTCGGTACTGGAGGCTGCTAGGGAGGCCGCCACGCGCGTGAGCGGCGGGCAGCGGCATGGGAGGGTACGGCCAGGGAGCTGGGAGTGCACGCCCGGAGCAGCAATACAGCGGTGCGCGGTAGCAGTAGCAGCACAAGGGCAGTGACGGTAGCTACAGGCGGCGACAGAAAGCGCTGAGAAGAGGGGGAAGGAAGGTGTGGATCTCACCGAGCGGTCACGAAAGACCCTCGACGGATTAGTAGCTGCAGGGTTCGCCGGAGACGATGAGGATCGCCGGCGACCGAAGACGTGGATGAGCTCGATGCCCTCGCTGTGGTGGCTCCCGTCTTGCTTTGGTGGTTACAGACGACGTAGAGGATGGAGGCGGAGCGAGCTGGCACGATGGTGAGGCGAGGAGGCGACGATGGCCGCGGCTAGGACGGGGCCATGGCGACGGGCGCGCTCGGGACCGAGCGAGAGGAGAGGGGAGAGGTGGATCTCAGGGGCGAGGGAGAGCGAGGTGAGTGGGAGAGGGAACCAAGGAGGTGTGGGCGTGGCGGCCTTATCCTCCCTGCGGCGCCTGTAGCGGCGTGGCCGGCGAGGTGGGTTCGGCGGCAATGCCCCTGTTGCGGTCTGAGACCGAGGAACAGGGCGGGGAAGAGACCGGTGTGAGCGGGGAAACTGGGTTGGCTCGAGTGGGTTAGGTGGGCCGGCCCAGGTGGGTTCGGTCCAGGGAGGGGGTTGCTCTCTCTCTCTCTCTCTCTCTCTCTCTCTCTCTCCTCTGACTTTTCCCTTTTCCTTTTCTTTAGTTTTCTTTTCTTTGCTCTGTTTTGCATTTTTCTTTTAGTATCCAATGAGTTTTGTTTTGAACAAAACTTGGCACATAAAACTAACACAATACCTTGAGATGGAACAAAATGTTTGGGGTCAAAAGGAGTTGCCTAATCAATTTTAGAAATTGAAAAGGCCAATTTAAATGCTGTTGGAGCACTAAATTAATTCCCATGGGCATTTTGGGAATTCAGAAGAGGTTGGTTTCAACATGACAGTGATTAGGGAAATTTATAGGATAAGGTGAACATTTTAGTTTTACTGCTCAAAGAAAATAATTTATTCGACTTATTTTAAATTTGAAGAAGGCTTTGATTTTTTTGGACAAGTGGCAAGCTGCATAGTAATCACGATGACATGGCCACCATTAGGGGGAGATTACTGTAGCATGATTCTCGGGGTGTTACACTGTTAAACACACACACACACACGCACACGCACACACATGTTCATAGAATAGGAAAATCGTGCGAGTGCGAATCCACAAGAAGTGAGATACAAATGGAGTACGTACAAGAAGAGAAGAGCTGATGAAATTCCATCAAACCTGGACTGAGGAGTAGTACTCCCTCCGTCTAGGTGTTAAGTCATCTTACGGAAATCAGATATTCCCAAAATGTTTAGGCGTTGTCCATTAACTTCGTGTCTCAATCCCCTCATGGCCTCGTTGCTAGCGAGTGTTGTTACTTAGGGAGCGTTTGGATCCTTAGCAAGAACAGCTTATAGCATAGCCGGGCAAGGTTAGGCGTTTGGAACTGTTAAAATATGTTAGCTTTTGTGGGCCAGCTAGCTTGGGTGGGCTAGAAAAACCTTGCTAGCTCAGGAGAGCCAGATCGGCTTGCTTCCGACGGCAAACTTCGCGTGGTAGTAATATAGACTAGTAACATATGCATGTTACTAGTCCAAGTTACTCACCACTATGACTAGTATAAGCAATGTAACCAAATGCTCCTTACTCTGTTGTGTTATCTCCCCCGGAAACCCAATGCATGGAGCGCAACTACGCGTTGATCAGTCAAGAAATCAAAGTCAGCTTGCATGCGAGTTAATACGTGGCCCTGCATGGTAGCTAAAACGGCATCTCTTAATTGTTTCTATTAATTGTCGTGTTTAGAGACAGAAATCAGGGCTTTGATTGGAGGAATGACCGGTCAAGTTTCTCCTTCTCCTCCAATCTGCTTGCACCTTGGTCCCGTTGCACCTTCTAACGTGACTTATTACACCTAGACGGACGGAGTAGTACGAGATGCGGTGGCACACTAACTTAGGTCAAATACAAGTGCCCAAAATTTTGTGCATGTTATAATAAGGATTCAGTTAAAATAGTATGTGAGCGAACAGAGGGATCAATTGGACAGTGTTCCCGAGCAGGAGCGAGATGTGTGCGGTAAGATACACCGCTGGCTCTTTTAATTTTTCTTATTAATTTTTTTGTTTCACCCTCTGACTGGTGGGACCCAACGTACTACGTGGAGAGAGATAAGGTGACTAAGGTTGCATTATTTCTGTACCACTGTGGATAGTCTTACCACCAAAGCCACATGACATGATTATGATTTAAATCCCAATGACTCCCACACACACAAAAGAACACAGCATGCTTGTCACATGAATGCAGGAATGTATAAAAGGTTATTTTCCTCTCGTTGAACATAACGGGAGGGTTGTGTAGCTAGTTAGCCTGTTCGCTCATCAAACTTGAGGTTTCGGGTTCGATAACTACACCTGAGCATAATTTGTGCCAGGAGGATTCTTTGACTGGTCAAAATGGATGGATACGGAGCTATACGATCTCGTAGTGACCGCATAATCACCTCATCACATATAAGCTGCAGCCTGGGCGCTTGTTTTCTAGGGTTTGCACTCTTCACACTCTCTCTCCAGTATATATATACACGCTGGAGCCTCAGCGCTTGTAGTTGCTCTCGTCACACTCTCTCACCCTCTCCAGATCTAAACAAGACTTCGTTGGCCTCTCTCTCTCTCTCTCAGCGCTTGTAGTTGCTCTCTTCACACTCTCTCACCCTCCCCAGATCTAAACAAGACTTCGTTGGCCTCTCTCTCAGCGCTTGTAGTTTCTCTCTTCACACTCTCTCACCCTCTCCAAATCTAAACAAGACTTCGTTGGCCTCTCTCTCTCCCCTCACTGCTGGTCAAAGAGCCGGCAGGATCCGTCCGCCGGGAAGGGAAGGAGGCTTAACGTTGTCGCCATCGGCGAGGGAGGGAATCCACTACCGGTGCAGCTGTTCACTTTCACCCAGCAGCGGAGCGGGAGGGCCTTCGACCCCTTCTTCTTTGCCGCCGTACATAGTGTGCGCCGAACGGCCTCCGGTCGACCACCGAACCACGCCCCAAGAACCTTAGGGTATAATTTACTTATTCCTCATGCATTGCTCTAGCTGCATGTGGGCTTTTTCCGTTTCTGCACTCGAATCTAGGTGTTGGATCAAACAGGAAAGTAGTGGGAAAAGTTGTATAGCATGAATCTAGGACATGGTTCAAAGAGGAAAGGAAGGGGGAAAGTTGTGGGGAAAGTTGTATCGCATGAATCCAGGACATTGTTCAAAGAGGAAAGGAATGAGGGAAAGTAGTGGGGAAAGTTGTATAGCATAAATCTAGAATGTGGTTCAAAGAGGAAAGGAAGGGGGGAAAGTACAAGTACAGACTGGCTATCCAGCACCTATGTTGGTCAAAAAGGGAAAACAATGACAAATGCAGTACACACATCTGTAACAAACTGATCTTTTGTTTTGGGGGACAAGGCGGTAGAGTTTGAGCAGAACTAGATTTGCTGCGCTCACATAGGGAAAGGTGTCTAAAGATAACAAAACTGGGACCAACACAAATGTGCTCCTTGGTTGTTTGTTCTTTGTTGCAACAGACTGTGCATCACCCCAGTACATCGGTAGATGCACATGGTGCTGGTGCGTCCACTGTCCCGTGCAACTCTTTAGCTGTTGTTAATCTAAGGCCCTGTTTGGTTAAAAACTCCCTAGTCCCTACCTTGTTGGTTCGAGGGACTAAACATGGACTAGAGGTTATTAAATGACATGCTAAAATACCATGTTACCCCTATTAATGAACTAATAGAGATAAGGTGCGATGCGTGGCAGGGGCAACTGTTGGAAAAAGTCCCAAAAAGACTCCCCCTCTGGGTCTTCTTTCTTTAGTCCCAAATGCCCACTTTTAGTCCCTAAAAATCCCTCATGTTTGGTTTAGATGGGACTGACACGGAGTTTTTTTAGTCCCTACACCAAAATGTCCCTGTAAACAAACACCCTCTAATAATGCCGCTGGAAAATTGATGCAATGCCACATTTAAAAGCAAATTACATGTTTAATGAATTTTATTTTTAATATAATCTCTATGTTAATATTAATCAATGCCACCGTTTGAGAAATACTACTGTCTTGCTTTCTTTCCCATTTAGATAAGGTAGATGATTCTTTTTGTTGGCTTCTGTGTCAACCACTGTTATTGACCACTAGTTGTTTCCTTTGCACCTCTGTGTAAACAGGGTTATCTACTTCACCTTGTTGCCATTGTGACCTTTTGTTGCACTGCACAAAACACTTTTTTTAAGAGTATTTTGTGTAGTTCAACCAAAATGTCACACTGACAATGTTGCTTGATTGCTTGATCTTAGTGGAACTGCACAAGAGGAGATCTTACTTCCTATCCGTGTTGGCAAATTTGGTTCAGATCTTCTTTTTGTGAGTTGTTTGAGTTCCGCGTCATGGGAGGTCAGTACTAGCCTTCTTTGTACAGTAATGTTGCTTGATTTTAGTGAACTGCACAAACGGAGACAAGACTTCCAATCTGTATGTGCAACGTATTATCCCATTAAGGTGAGATAAGGATATTTCACAACTATTGGCCTGTATTTTGCCACTATCATCAGAAAATTAATGTCATTGTTTAGTGCTATACTTGTGCTCCCTAATTGACATGCCAAATCTTACATTGAAGGCGAAGCTTGTCTATTATTGAACCAAGTGATAAAGGGGAAGAACAAGCGGAAGAAAAACAAAAATCAACTCCTGATGCTGTAATGAAGCACTGGAACTGTGATGACACAAGTAAAGATATAGTTTTGCATCTTAACTTATTGCTATGGATGGAACGAGCAATTGTTTTGCCACTGATTTGATGCCACTCTTAATGCAATACGTAATTATCTCTACTTGTGCAAACAAGGATCTTCTTTGAAGATACCACATATTTTAGTGGAACTACACAAGAAGATGTTGGAAACATTAAACTAATCGAGGAGTATATAGTAAGCATGGCCACCACAGTAGATAGCAATAGATGGTTCCGAAGAAGTGCTTCATATGTATGCTCTACACAATAAGCCTCCTGACAAAGGTTGGTACTCGCCCACTGATTTCAGCCATATGATTGAGCTTTGTCATCTCTATTGGTGTTGTGCTACTGTTTAGATACTGTCATGAAAAAGTGGTATTGTCCTTGAGAAATGCTTCATCTGTGTTGTTTCAAATATTTCCTTTCCTTTTTTTTGAGCAAACAGGGATGCTAGCATTTAATTGTCCTCTTGTCTTTGCACAACATGATCCTCCTCCTGTGAAGAAGAATATGGAGTACGTGAAGTGACTAGTTCCGATTATGCCAGGATGAAGAAGCCCTGTCTATCTTCTCATCAGAAGGAGCAGTTGAAGCATGGTTACATTACTCCCCACAAGACCAAATGAACTCCAGCTCAGAAGGACTAACAGATCTCCATTTTCTTGTTTTGATGCGCGAGTACAATGTTGTTCTAGGATTCTTTCCGGTGAGTTCCATTTTTCTAAAAGTGTGCTCTACATGGACCATGTAGGTGCTTGTTTAAACTGTCAATTCATAGTACAGTTTGCTTTATACTAATCACTTTTTTGTATTTGTGCAAACAGGGGTGCTCAGCTTGAGTTCAATGGGGACTGCACAAAATGTTCATGAATACATCGAATAATTTATTTCCACCATAAGAAAGGAGGTGCCGATAAGTTCAAGGCATTGCAACATATAAGGGAAAAGTCATACAAGCTACGCGCGATTTTGGTTGATTTTGGTGGAACTGCACAAAAGAACAGCTGGTTTATTTAGCACGAGGTGCCATGTCAATGTCCGAACTGATGGCAAACCCTGCCCATTCCACAATCGTAGGCATTTGATATTTTGGAATTGGACAACCTTGTCAAATTGTGCTCATTGATTTTAGCAAGAAGACATGCGTTTGATATTTTCAAATGGGACGCCCTTTGCTGTCAGCAGCATCGATTAATTTTTTCTTTATTCTTCAGTTGTGAAGTAAATATTGGTTCTGACATGTGAATCGCTGAGATGCATAATCATCGATTGTTTTAAATGTTCTCTATGAATTGCCAGGCCTGTGTGTTTGATTGCAATGTACAGGAACGCTAAAAAGCTGCTCAAATTCTTTGAACTCCTTCTGTTCCTTTTTACTTCGCACATTGTGAAAGTGCATACTTTTTTCTATAAGATTGGTCAAAGTAGAGATACTTTGACTGCAGACAAAACTTGTATGCAGACTAGAAAGGACAGGAGGGAGTACATGTGAAACTGCTGCAAACGAGGTGATCAACCTGGGAATAATGCTAGTACGTATTGTTTTGCATGTTCGTCCAATGCCAGTGATACAAGAATTTTAACTAATCAAAATAAATTCATTCATACACGGTTGGATTTCATATAAACATACTGGATTTCATTACATTTCATACATTTTTTAACTAAAAAGGGGTGCGCTGGAGGTATAATTAATTAACCGAAGCTACCCACCTATGTCCGGCTGAGCCGAATAGAAGCTTCAGTGACTTAACTGTAGGTGCAGTTGCATAACTGACATGTGGCCCAGATGCCTGTTGGGCCCACGTGTCTGTCATCCAACTTCACCAGCAGTTAAGTAGAAGAAGCATCCTTCTCCAACATAGCTCTGTGACTCCACGTCACTGCCAAGATGCTAACCGGCCATCAATGGTCAACCTGCCTAGCTTGGCTTCAACCGGAGGGTAGCAGCGGTGGCCTTACTTGGACCAGAGTGGTGGCGACCTACCATGTTCTACTCTTCCTTGTTTTCTGTGTGGCACGACCTCGTTGGCAGCGAGGCGGGGCCTCGGTGGAGCCGGCGATGTCCTCTATCTCGTTGCCGACGGGCGGCGCCTCAGCATAGCGGGGGAAATCCTCCCCCTCGTTGCCGGTAGGGTGGGGCCTCGGCTGAGCCAGCGATGTCCTCTGCCTTGTTGTTGGCAGGGCGGGGCCTCGACGGAGCCGATGGTGTCCTCTACCTCGTTGTTGGCAACGCGGGGCCTCGGCGGAGCAGGGCCTCGTCGACGCCAGCGGAGCGGGGACTCGTCGGAGCCGGCATTGTCCTCTGCCTCATCCTCGGTCTCGCCAAACAGCGCCTCGCCCGCTTCATCGGCCTCTTTGTAGGCGGACGCAGCCTCCGCCACCCGCATGTGGTACCGCTAGTGCTCGAGGCGGCTGATGACCCACAAGTGTAGGGGATCTATCGTAGTCCTTTTGATAAGTAAGAGTGTCAAACTCAACGAGGAGCAGAAGGAAATGATAAGCGGTTTTCAGTAAGGTTTTCTCTGCAAGCACTGAAATTGTAGGTAACAGATAGTTTTGTGATAAGATAAATTGTAACGAGTAACAAGCAATGAAAGTAAATAAAGTGCAGCAAGGTGGCCAATCCTTTTTGTAGCAAAGGATAAGCCTGGACAATTTCTTATAATGAGAAAAGAGCTCCCGAGGACACATGGGAATTATCGTCAAGCTAGTTTTCATCACGCTCATATGATTCGCGTTCGGTACTTTGATAATTTGATATGTGGGTGGACCGGTGCTTGGGTACTGACCTTACTTGGACAAGCATCCCACTTATGATTAACCCCTATTGCAAGCATCCTCAACTACAAAAGAAGTATTAAGGTAAACCTAACCACAGCATTAGACATATGGATCCAAATCAGCCCCTAACGAAGCAACACATAAACTAGGGTTTAAGCTTCTATCACTCTAGCAACCCATCATCTACTTATTACTTCCCAATGCCTTCCTCTAGGCCCAAATAATGGTGAAGTGTCATGTAGTCAACGTTCACATAACACCACTAGAGGAAAGACAACATACATCTCATCAAAATATCGAACGAATACCAAATTCATATGACTACTAATAGCAAGACTTCACCCATGTCCTCGGGAACAAATGTAACTACTCAAAAAGCATATCCATGTTCATAATCAGAGGAGTAATAATATGCATTAAGGATCTAAACATATGATCTTCCACCAAGTAAACCAATTAGCATCAACTACAAGGAGTAATCAACACTACTAGCAACCAATAGGTACCAATTTGTGGTTTGGATACAAGATTGGATACAAGAGATGAACTAGGGTTTTGAGAGGAGATGGTGCTGGTGAAGATGTTGATGGAGATTGACCCTCTCCCGATGGGAGGATCGTTGGTGATGATTTCCCCCACCCGGAGGGAAGTGTCCCCGGCAGAATAGCTCCGCTGGAGCCCTAGATTGGTTCCGCCAAGGTTCCGCCTCGTGGCGGTGGAGTTTCGTCCCGTAAGCTTGACCATGATTTTTTCCAGGGTAAAAGCCTTCATATAGCAGAAGATGGACACCGGAGGGCCACCAGGGGGCCCAGGAGACAGGGGGCACGCCCAGTAGGGGTGGGAGCGCCCCCCACCCTCCTGGACAGGGTGTGTGCCCCCTGAGGTGTTTCTTCCACTCAATAATTCTTATTAAGTCCAAAAGTAAGTTTCGTGGAGTTTCAGGATTTTTGGAGCAGTGCAGAATAGGTTTCCAATGTTTGCTCCTTTTCCAGCCAGAATTCCAGCAGCCGGCATTCCCCCTCTTCATGGTAAACCTTGTAAAATAAGAGAGAATAGTCATAAGTATTGAGGTATAATGTGTAATAATAGCCCATAATGCAATAAATATTGATATAAAAGCATGATGCAAAATGGACGTATTAGCGGCCCTCGCGGGTGGAGCGGTACGAGTCGAGCTGTGCCTCCTGCTCCGCCCACTCCGCGATGATATGCTCCTCCGCCTGCATGTGCTCCTGGAGGAGATGGTGGTTATAGGCGGCGTCGGCCTGCACCTCCCGGAACTGCTCCTCACTCTTCTGCCTCACCGTGTCCATATATTGGGCATGGGCCTTGCCGATGGTCATGGTGCAATGCACCGGCGAGGATGGCATGGAGGAGGGGGTTGGCATCGGATCGTTGACTACCATGTTCTCCATTGCGACGTCTTCGTCCTCCGGCTGCCTGCCAGCCAGCCAGTCGACAGCAATGGCTGCCATCTCCTTATGGTCTGTCGTCCGCCCGTCCCGAAGAGCGCTGGAGCGCGAGGAAGCCATGCTAGGCAGTAGTGGTGTCGACAGGAGAAAGGGAACATATGCGGATGACTACGGCTATGGCCGGTGCAACAGTTTATATAGAAATGGTGGGCGGAGGAGGGACAGACGTGTGGAGCCGGAGTAGCCGCCTCAGCAACCGCGTATCATTAATGTGGGCGGCAGACGGACGGACGGACGACACTTGTGTCATTTGAAGGCGGGGCAATCGCCTGCACCGGGAAGCGGGACGGGCGGCGCTGACCGTTTTGAACGGAAAGCGCGTGTGGGCGAGGAGATGACTTTACTTGGAGAGGATGATAGTGGGGACCCACCAGGGCCATAGCCTCACGTACGCAAGTGCCTCCTTATTATATAAAACTATAAAAAATTTGCTTCCTTCTGGTTTCCTGACATCACGGTCCCACACCATTGTCAACCTATCTATTCAATAAATGAGAGAATTGCACAAGAAGCGGCCGACAGCTGGGACCAAGTAGCTCGAGCAGTATTTGTGTTTTTGAGGTGTGAGCACTGCAGAGTTTTTATTGAGTGATGTTTAGCCCATATGTTAATTTTTCTCCTCTGAACAACAACGAAAACATCGCTCCGGGTATTAACTGGGCTGGTTGTGGCCCATCTAGCCCAGGCCAGATATCCAGCCCAGATATTAATTTTTTTCAAGCTGAAAATGGCTAGCCCAGCTATACTTTTTTTAGAAAAACCCAGACAAGGTCAAGTTGTTATTCTTCGCCCCGCTGGGCTGCAAATCTTTCCTAGGAGGGATGCATTAGGCTTAACAAGAAAATGGGCTTTAAGAAATAATAAATGGGTTGTAATTATAAAAACTAGGCAGTAACTATAAAAAAATGCACCAAACACGTAATTACTTTATAAAATATTGTTTTTGGATATTGAAAATTTTAATTTCATTAATTGTTGCGAGCGCAATGTTTCGTTGGATTTTTAGGTAATATAAATTTATATTGAAATTGTATTTAATCTGACTAGAAATTTCGGGATAAAAATATTTTGGATCCCATCAAAACAAATTGTAAATGAGCTGTAATAAATTCCATTAGAATTCAAAAATGGGCTGCTCATTCTTACAAATCTCAAATGGGCTATAACTTCTCTGCCACACACTTGTGGCCTTACTAAGTTGACGCGTCCCCTAAAAAAAGAGTTGACGCGTATGCAAGGCTTTGTCAACTTATAGTTAACACACGGTTCTAGCAGCAGTGGCCGTTGGATGTCCATCCAACGGATGCCGTGCTTCTTCTTCAATCTCGGATATTCTAACTTCACCCACCCAAAAAATGATTCCTCCCCTAACAACTAGGGCGCATCGTTTCGGAAGCTGACCTGTGGGCCTACTAAGTTGACGCGTACCAATGGCTTTGTCAACTTAGTCAATATAAATGATTCTAGCTGCAGTGACCGTATGATGTCCATCCAACGGCCGTCGTGCTTCTTCAACCTCTGGTCTTGTTGCTCTAGCCGCCCAAAGCAGCGCCGGTCGTGCCGCCTACTCTTGCCTCCCGTGGCCAGCTGTGGTGCCACGGAGGCCTCACCACCCCCTACTACTCCCACCTCTGGCCAGGCCATCCCTCCACTCACTCACACCCCCTGTTATTCTGCGGCGATGGCAGCCTCACACCGCAGCCGAACCAGTGAACCCTCGTACTCCTCTCCACGTGGGCATCCACTGCCGCGTCTTCCCCGGCTCCGCGTCGTCCCCTTCCTAGGCCTCACCGTCGTCCACTGCCGTGGTGCTCTTGGAGCGGCGTGGTCAATATGGTCAATGACCGACTTCCATCGGAAGAGTACTGTACGTGAAGAGGCTGACAGCTGGGTGCACGGCAGCCGCAAGGAAGTGCCTCCTTGTTAAGCGCAAAATAATTATTCCTCTACCTGACAGCGGGGACCCACTGGACGGGCCACCGTATTTCATGAAAAAACGTTTCCCCCCGACTGCTGGGACTCACCAGCTACATCTTTGCATGCAAGGAAGTGCGCCCGGGCAAAAAAAACGATTCGCCCCCTTGACTGTTGGGACCTACCAGCTACATCTTCGCACGCAAGGGAGTGCCTGACAGTCAGAACCCACCTGGTCGAAGCGTACGTAGCATTGTCATTGTGGTCGCGAACGTGTACGTACATACTGGTCGATGTAGAGGCGCACACGTGTCGTCGTAGAGGCGCGCACGTAGCATGTACACTTATGTATAGCGACCAGGGTGCAAGAAATAAAATACAGCCACATACGTACATACAGGCGGGGTCTCGAACGCCTACTCGCGCATACGTATGACCAGGGCTCGTGTACATGGCTGGGTCGAAACGGAGAAACAACGTTGTTGTCGTGTTCATGGGGAGCCAACCGGCTGGGGTCGGAACGGAATGCGTCATCGTGTTCATCGGAAGGGCTTGGACGGAACAGCCGATGGAAACAAGGCCTAGCGTACCGCAGAATGAAGGAAACGGCCTTGTGTTCGACCGGCCACGTATCGAAACGGGATCCTGTTCATCGGGAGGGTATGGCGTACCGCAAAACAGGGGAAACAGACTTGTGTTGGACCTCCTATGGTTGAAACGGGGTCCTATTGATCGGAAGGGGTGTGACGTACCGCAAAACGGAGGAAACAGACTTGTGTTGGAGCGCTTCAGTCGAAATGGGGGTCATGTTCATCGGGAGGGTGTGGCGTACCGCAAAACGGGACTCCACGGGATATTGTTCATCTCCACCGTCGACCTCCTCCAGCCTCCACGGGCTACTGTTCATCCACCGTCGACCTCCTCCAGCCTCCACCTGCGACTGTTCATCCACGGGCTCCTGTTCATCCAGCCTCCACTGCGCGCTACTCCACCGGCTACTGTTCAACCACCCCTCTCCACGGGCCCCTGTTCATCCAGCCCTCCACCGTCTCCTGTTCATCCAGCCCTCCACCGTCTAGTGTTCATCCAACCCTCCACGGGGTCGTCCTGTTCATCCAGCCCTCCACGGGGTCCTGTTCATCCAGCCCCAACCGGCTCGATCGATCGGGGTCCTGTTCATCCAGAGGCAACACCACGGGATCCTGTTCATCCACCCCCACCGGGAGCTGTTCATCCAAACCCCATCAGCAACGCTCACTATTCATCCAGAGGCAGCATCGATCGGCTTTAGTTAGCAGCAGTAGCAAAGGAATCGCTCGATCGGGTTCAGTTACCAGCCATCGATCAATCGCTCGGATTTAGTAACGCGTAGCCTGCAGTGCAATTGCTCGGGTTCAGTAGACGAAAGCATCGCTCGGGTTCAAAATTAGAGCCCAATGCCTCGCACCCACGCGCATGCATGTATGAGAGAAATGCACAAACCTCTGTGCATCTCTCGGTCCCGATCACCCATCGTAACCGGGAACTCCCCGATATTTTCCTCGCCCTCGCTTCTACCACGGTTTTTTCCGTCATGGACGGCCCAAAGAATGTCATGCAGCTGCATCTCCGGCCCGCCCTGGATGAAAAGCCCATTTTCTGTCATGATTTTTTGTCATAGAAGTAGGAGCCCACCACATCTATGATGATACCGGGTTTTGTCACAATTACCGTCATAGAAGTGTCATAAGTATGACAGGAAAAAAATTCGTTCGGCCCAAAATGTGACGGGTGTGTCTTTTTTTAGTGTATACATGTTCCTCTGACTATGAGATTATGCAACTCTCGAATACCGAAGGAACACCTTGTGTGCTATCAAAAGTCACAACGTAACTAGGTGATTATAAAGATGCTCTATAGGTGTCTTCGAAGGTGTTTGTTGGGTTGTCATAGATCAAGATTAGGATTTGTCACTCCGTGTATCGGAGAGGTGTCTCTGGGCCCTCTCGGTAATGCTCATCACTATAAGCCTTGTAAGCAATGTGATTAATGAGTTAGTTGCAAGATGAAGCATTACGGCAAGAGTAAAGAGACTTGCCGGTAACAAGATTGAACTAGGATGATGATACCGACGATCGAATCTCGGGCAAGTAACATACCGATGACAAAGGGAATGACGTTGTTGTTATGCGGTTTGACCAATAAAGATCTTCTTAGAATATGTAGGAACCAATATGAGCATCCAGGTTCCGCTATTGGTTATTGACCAGAGATATGTCTCGGTCATGTCTACATAGTTCTCGAAGCCGTAGGGTCCGCACGCTTAATGTTCGATGACGATTTGTGTTATGAGTTATGTGATTTGATGACTGAAGTTTGTTCAAAGTCCCGTATGAGATCACGGACATGATAAGGAGTCTCGAAATGGTCGAGAGGTAAAAATTGATATATTGGAAGGTTATATTCGGACACCGGAATAGTTCCGGAGTGATTCGGGTATTTTTGGAGTACCGGGAGGTTACCGGAAACCCCCTCCCCCCCTCCCGAGGAAAAAGTGGGCCTTCATGGGCTTTAGTGGAAAGGAGAGG
>NC_041381.1:677160207-677180998 GCF_002162155.2 Triticum dicoccoides | reverse complement strand
CGGCCTCCTCCTCTCCCTCCTTTATATACATGCCCAGGGGCACCCCAAAGCACAACAGACGATCTCTTAGCCGTGTGCGGTGCCCCCCTCCATAGTTTAACACCTCGGTGATATTGTCGTAGTGCTTAGGCAAAGCCCTGCGCCGGTAACTTCATCATCACCATTGCCACGCCGTCGTGTTGACGGAACTCTCCCTCGTCCTTAGCTGGATCAAGAGCACGAGGGACGTCATCATGCTGAACGTGTGTTGAACACGGAGGTGCCATACGTTCGGTACTTGGATCGGTTGGATCGTGAAGATGTTCGACTACATCAACCGCGTTACTAAACGCTTTCGCTTTCGGTCTACAAGGGTAAGTGGACACACTCTCACGTCTCGTTATGCATCTCCTAGATAGATCTTGCGTGATCGTAGGAATTTTTTTGAATTACTACGTTCCCCAACACTCCGGTCAATAACCAATAGCGGGACCTGGATGTCCATATTGGTTCCTACATATTCCACGAAGATCTTTTATCAGTTGAACCACGATGTCAAGGATTTGGTTAATCCCATATGCAGTTCCCTTTGTCCGTCGGTATGTTACTTGCCCGAGATTCGATCGTCAGTATTTCATACCTAGTCCAGTCTTGTTACTGGCAGGTCTCTTTACTTGTTTTGTAATACAAGATCCCATGACTAACTCCTTAGTCACATTGCTTGCAAGTTTCTTGTGATATTGTATTACCGAGAGGGCCCAAAGATACCTCTCCGTCAAACGGAGTGACAAATCCCAGTCTCGATCCATGCCAACCCAATAGACACCCTCAGAGATACCTGTATAGCACCTTTATGATCACCCAGTTACGAAGTGAAGTTTGATAGCACACAAGGCATTCCTGTGGTATCCGGGAGTTACATGATCTCATGGTCGAAGGAACAGATACTTGGCATGAAGAAAGCTACATCAAATAACTTAAACGATCTGATGCTAAGCTTATGGTTGGGTCAAGTCCATCACATCATTCTCCTAATGATATGATCCCGTTATCAAATGAGAACTCATGTTATGGTTAAGAAACCTTAACCATCTTTGATCAATGAGCTAGTCTAGTAGAGGCTGACTAGGGACACGGTGTAGTTTATGTATTCACACATGTATTTAAGTTTTTGATCAATACAATTCTAGCATGAATAATAAACTTTTATCATGAATGGAAATATGCTAATAACCATTTTATTATTGCCTCTAGAGCATATTTCCAACACAAACACATTACCATTTACAACTTACGAAAAAATAAAATCAATATTGAGTAGTGTCGAAAAGTAAATGTCACTATTCATTTCTATTTTTTCCATAGCGAGTAAATGGTAATGCGTTTGAACTAAGAATTCTGCATGGCAATAGAGCATCACCCTGTTAACATCCCATATTCTTTTTACATTTTTTTGAAACTTTCAAACGTGGTTCCCATGAAGTTTTCTGTCAAATTTGGTTTCCATGTGATATTGTCTAGTAACATACAGTAGTACATATGATGATGGACGCTGCCAACGAATTCGCATTTGGGTCATTCGTTCTATCATTTCTGTCTCGAGTTCATGTGGTAATCCAAGATGTAGTCTCGCTAGCCAGGCTAGCGGCCAAGATGAAGCCCATCCTGCATATCCTTTACATGTAGTGATGAGCATCCAGCCTGCGGATCCTATTTCCTGCAAGTGCTCCTTTAAATTTGGGAGATTTTTTGAAATACGTGAACACTTTTTAAATTCATGAACATTTTACAAATAGATGAACATTTTTGAAATATGGAAACAATTTTCAAACTCGTGTTAATTTAAATCTAGTACCTTCTTATAAATTTGTGAACATACACACTAATATAATTTCAAATTCATGAACTTTTTATGAAATCCAGGAACAATTTTCAAATTCACGATCATTTTTTGAAAAACAGGTATAAGTTTGAAATTCATGAACATTTAATTTAAATTTGGGTATTTTTCATATTCACTAACGTTTTTTAAAATCCACGCACAATCTTCAAATTCATGACCATATTTGGAACCCTTTTTGAAACACAGGAACAATTTTCGAATTTGAGAAATTTTAGAAATTCAATTTAAAAATCCAGAAATAGTTTTCAAATTTACGAACATTTTTGTTACTTAGAATTTGTAAATCCGTTTTTTTCTTTAAAAGTAAAATAAAATATATATAAGGGAAACAAAAAAAGGATGAAAACGTACCGCCCCTCCCTGTAATGGGCTAGTCCAAAGCGCACGGGGTACGCGTTTTCTCGTTTTTTCGCCCGAACAGGTTGGTGGCATCCTATTTGCTGCCTGTGGGCGGTAAATAGTCGAGCCTTCGCCAAGGGCAGGCATTAACGGGCCGGCCCAAATGTCCTTCCTTCGCTGGCTGTTTTACTTTTTTGTTTTGTCATTTTTTTCATTTTTCTTCTGCTTCGGTTTTTTCTTTTTTTCATGTTTAAGATTTTTCTTCTTATTTGTGCACTTTTTTATTTTTGTACCTATTGCATTATACGGTGAACATTTTATCTAATATACGGTGATTTTTTAATGTATTCCCCAATCTGGAAATCACTTATGAAAGTTAAGATCTCTTTATGGCGGTAGAAAGGTAGTTGTCCATTCTAGGACAGTTGTGTGGCTGTTCATAAGAGATCTTTAACTTTATTGATCCTTGTTTTCAGTTTATCTGGGGTGCTCAAACACCCTTATGTGAAAAATACCCCCTCCTTTTCTGTATATGCAATTACCCAACAGTGTTGCTCAATATCGAGAGAGATACACTGGTGATCTGTTTAGGAGCAGGATGAACGTGGATCTGTTCAAGCAGTGGACAGAGATTCCGGATGTGATCAATAATCTTAATTTGTCTACTAACCCTGACAAGGTTGAGTGGGCGTTGGGAGCTAAGTGATGTTACACAACTAACTCTATATATGACTATTTGGAAAAAGATTTGGCCGGCTGTGATTATAAGTGGATTTGGAAAGCTAAGTTCCACTCTAAATCCAAAATTTTCTTTTGCAGCTTTCCTAAGATGTTGTTCTATAGGCAGACAAAGACATTGCAAATGCAACAACATAAGTATATGCATTCTTTGACCATACGTTTGAATTGGAAATGTTTAATGGTTCTATATAATTCATTGTAAATTAGAAACATTTATGAGTACACACCTTACGATGAACTAAATGAGGTCAAGATTTTTTAAAAAAATTATGACGTACATGATGTTTAATTTGAGAATTAAAAATATTTAAAATGATAATATATAGATTATAGCATATGAAATTGTAGATTAAAAATTTCTAGCCACGCAAAAGCGCGGGTAGCCTCACTAGTTACATTAATAATAAGCTAGCTGGCATCCATATTGCACAGATTTGAACAACACTGTTCAAATCAGAAAATAACATCTAATTACAACTAATTCGTGCGCTCGATTCCTCTCCACCGGGATGCCGACATGTCATCCTCCGAGATGTCAATGAAGTCCTCGTGGTCGTAGCCACAACAGGCGCCATGCCAAACGTGGGATGGAGGAGCTGCCGGAGTAGGGGAGGTTGGCTCAGATGCTGCAAGATCTTCTCCTACTCGCCGGGAGGAAGCAACCTAAATACGTCACGAACCTTTGGCAGCGCATCCACCATCTACAACACCTCCGTGGATGGAGTAGCAAGCTGTGCAGGAGCCGGAGTCCGGGTAGGCTGCATCTCCTGGCGGCGCATGTCGTCCCTCTTTTCCTCGTCGCCCCGAAGGGACTCGAAGGAGCGGTCGATGGCGAGCTGCTCTTGCACGTACTCCTGGTCGCCGCTGATTTGTGCCACGAGGTCCTCATCGGCGTGGTGTGCCTTGATTTGCGCCTCTACGGCAAGATGCTTTCGCCACGCCACATTGCCCACCATCTCGATGTCCCACGGTGGCGAGGGTGGCGGGATCCACATTGGCGATGGTGGCGGTGATGCAGCCGGGGAAGGGATTAGGGAAGGAGCCGGCGACGCGAGAGGGAGTGATGGTTTGTGTGGAGAGGGGGGAGTCGATAAGAGAAATCCACTCCCAGATGGATGCCTTTTATTTGGGCAGGCCCCTTTAGCGGCGTTGGGTAGCGGTCCAACATCCGTACTATATCTCTAGAAAAAAAACATTTTGTATATATAGTGTGTACATTTAAAAGTACGTAAACGAACTATGTAAAACTTGAATCTTTTAGTGCTCCAATATGAACTTCGTAACTTAATTAGCTTTACAATGTGATTTTCACATATATTATGTTTAACATTTCGTCTTGTCGTCCGAAAGCATTTACATGACGCCATTCAAATTGTTGTGTGTTAATGCAAACCTTTGTATAGTGTTTAACATTATTTACACCACATGACAGTAACAAAGACTTCACCCGTAAAAAAAATAAAAATAAAAAAAAGTAGCAAAGACTTATGCAAAATGGCAACAATACATGTAACTGGACATGGACAGATTTAAGGTTATTTGTGCAAAACATACTTAATTAATTGACTTATTAATGGCATCAATATCGGTAAAATGCCTAAACAGATGACACGCGGGTGGCTGGGTTGACGCCAGTGGTAAAACAAATTTTTTTTTGAGGGAGCCACTGGTAAAATATTTTTTTGAACATCAGTACAGACACAAGCGCTCATATACACGCGCATATACTCACCCCTATGAACGCACACACGCACACCCTACCTCTATGAGCACCTCAGAAAGACAGAGCCGGCATATCATCTTAAAATTTAAAACATTTGTCGGTGACATTTCGCGTCTCCAACGCCAGCAATAATGTTTTTTCTTTCATTGCCCCGCAAGCATTCAGTTTGACAAACGTGACGCTTCGCATTCTCCAATGGTGTGCAGATGGTGTGTACACCATGACATGCCATGCCGTCCGCTAATAAATCCCCCATCACAGTTTTCCCCTCCTGCCGCATCCATACGAGTACGGAGGATTTTGTGCGGTGATCGAAGGTGACGCTACCATGGAGACTGGGCGCCGGCCGCTCCCTGATCGCGTTCGTCAAAGCTCCCGTGTTTGTTTATGCATGCACGCATCATCCATCGTAGTAGTTTATTAGTTATTAGCTGCTAGTATGGTTTGCATGTGATCGAGAAGATGTGGTAGCTCCATGAATCTATCGTTTTCTCGGCGCGCGTCGTAGTTTCATTCTGGCGTCGGTGTGGCGCCGCCACTGAAACATGTCCGTGCGTTGTAATGGGAAAAAACATCACACATTCCTAACCACGTAAGTATGACGCAAAACTCTCTCCCAAAACGAAAACATCACACAACCATAACACTTCATCCCTGCGCCACCAGGCGCACGCGCATAGGCACACATTCCCATTTCAACATGTCAGCCCATCCGTGTTGCTGCTTGTCTTCCTCCCCGTTGTAAAAAAAAAGGTTAAAGCTGGTGTTGTTATTTACCCAAATGATAAAAACATAAGCATTAACATACTCTAAAATGTAAAAAAAACAAGATTGAAACATACACGAGTGATGTACATTTTGCGGAAACCGGAGGAGAAACTCAAAAACCTAAAACCCAACGGAGAGGCAAATCAATTACATGACTACAAATGTCGAGACTCTAGTCAAATCTACAATAGAAGATCCAATTTCATTGCAATAAATAATGCGACCATATTGACATTTGCAGTAATTAAAATCATTTATTATATGTTTGAGATAAGGATCATAATCCTATTTGCAATCCACATACCCATACTAAAATATATTATTTTTTTCTCATATGTTTTAGTTATTATGAATTAGATTGAAACAGTATATTTTATCTATATAGCAAATGTTGCCGTGCGTTGCGATGGGAGAAAAAAATAGCTCTGCATTCTCCTACTAAAACCACAATGTACAAAAACGAAGAATCCGGAGATAAAAAAATTCCAGAATTCTCAAGCATGAACATTCATCGGACTGTCCAAATTAGAATAATTATAGCAAAAATGCCAGCACGTTGCAACGGGAGAGAGAAAAATATATATTCAAAGGTCCATAAATCAATTATCATTTATGACAACCCCCCTTCGGTATTCAAATACTCTATTTTAACACGACGTTAAACCCCATGTCACCTCTCATCTTCCTTTTTCCATTGCCGCTTCTGTGTGTTGCAGAACGTGATGCTCATGTCGTTGGTGCCCTTCTCCACATTGGATAGCAGCCTCTCCTTTCAACCCCTTGGGACATTATATATGTTATCCACCATGTCCTCATTGTTTGGGTTGCCTTTGTAGTTCACCACACTCTTTGTTAATGGTAGGCTGTTCCTCGGGTTACTCCGTCATTTTGATCCACTATTGAATGAAAAAAACGAGGGGATTAAACTCGTAACACATATGCAGGTTTAGCTAATCATATTAAATAGCATCATAATTACCTACGAATAGTTAACAAATTCTTTTGACAACACACATGACTTGCCTGGTATTGAAGGGGAGTGATCAAATTGTGAAACAGAAAATCATATGGATGACTCAACCCGAAGTGCAGTTCATTTGCATATTTGGACGATATAACAAACTGTACCATATGCACATGAAATGCTTCAAAATGACACAAACAATGTGTCTAATCATTTAGTCGAACATACAAAACTGAACCAATCAAAAAAATCTGGCTATTATGTAGTTGCTGCCCCACTCAAATGAACACTAGGTTTCAGGTTGATCACACTACTCTTAGACTACAGTCTGAAGAAATTTGCACAGGAAACCAAGGACCACACGGAAAAGATATCCTAAAATCTGCATGCATAGTTGGAGAGAAAGCTAACAAATGCTATTTCTGTATCATTCAACATTCATGCAATCTGGCTCTAATTCCTCTCATTCATGCCAATTTCTAGCTCATGCCGCGCATGTAGAAATCCATTTCTTCCTGGCTCATTCATGTCACGTATGAAGGCTATAGAAATCCCTTTCCTTCCCGGCTCATTCATGACTTATTACGAAGGCTCTAATTTATTCTCTCTCTCCCATCTGGGTATGAAAGCCTTTAATTTCTTTCCTTCCTTTCTTCGGAAACATATAAAACTTGGTGGAATTTGATAGAAATGAGCGAGGTGGGACTATTGATAGGACAACAACCTTTGCCCTACCACAAATCATTGCATATCTTGGTTGAGTTCTGCGATGGATCTGCAAAGTTGCGGTCTGTAGTTCAAATCCCTCACGGGAGTATATTTTTCGCTGCTCCTCCATCGATGATTTTTTTTTTGCAGCAGGCCCAGCCCAGTAGCGCTTTCAAAACCGACGGTCCACTTACGTAAAATGCACTTCAGTTACATATAACGTATGAAGAACTATGAAATCCTCCCCCTTTTAATATTAAGTAAAGATTAGTTACTCCCCCGCAAAAAATAGGTAAAGATTAGTTACTTATGTTTTGCAAGTAGAAATATATATGTATTATTTAATCTACCTACTTATTGATTGCTTCCCAAGTGCGATTCCTCGTACTAATGTAGTGTAAAATGATCAAATATTTGCTTTCCACACTAAGAAAGCTAAATACTTTTCCAATGGTAGCTTGGTCGATACAGTGTTTTCAGGAAACTCCTTGGCAGTATGGAAAGGAATAGAGTATGGCCTGGAACTAGTAAAGAAAGGCATGTTATGGCGTGTTGGCAATGGTGCTGATATTCGCGTGCGGAGGGACCCATGGATTCCACGTGGACCGCCATATACACCCATTACTCCCAAGAGAAACTGTCGCCTTAACAGAGTAAGTGATTTCATAGATGATCGGGGTAACCGGAAGGTGGATCTGGTACAACAACACTTTTGGCAGCCGGATGTGGACTCCATCCTCAAAATCAGAACTTCTATGAGGCAACGAGAGGACTTTATTTCTTGGCCTTGGGAGAAATCTGGCATGCTGACAGTTAAAAGTGCTTATCATGTGGCGATGGCGGACCATTATGAATAGTTTTGTCCAGGTTCCTCCATCAATCACCCATCAGGAGATAGATCTCTATGGCGTTTAGTGTGGAACGCTGCGGTTCCACCAAAACTCAAGAACTTTGCTTGACAAGTGGCCTCTGGCGCCCTGCCAACGGATGCTGAAAAGAGAAGAAGGCATTTCGAGCTGAGTGGGTATTGCAGACTATGTGATCGGGAGCAGGAATCATCATTTCATGCGCTCATATCCTGCCCAAATGCTGCTAATCTCTGTGACTTAATGCTGAATCATTGGCCTCTGCCAAATAGATCATTGATAAAATGGACAGGGAAGGAATGGCTGTTTCACCTCCTTGCAGAAACACATGAGTCTATCAGTAGCAGAGTTATCATGGTCTTATGGAGAGTTTGGCACCTCCGGAATGAGCTGGTACATGGTAAGCCCATACCACCACCAGAGGTATCATGCTCATTTCTTCTCAGCTACTATAATACGTTCAGTCAGATTTCACGTGGGGTGGAGGAGATAATCAAGGGAAAGTCTCCGGTGTTCATTGAAACTGTTGTCGAGAAAGAGGGCAGTACAAACCCCATGCATCGTGAGCCTTGGCCACCCCCTGTGATAGGTGCGGTGGCGCTGTCAGTGGACGGTTCATTTCAAGCTACGGATGGCTCGGCTGGATCGGGTATGATCTTGAGGAACGCAAGCGGTGATGTAATCTTTGCTGCGTACCGAAAGTTATTCCATTGCAACGATGCCTTCGAAGCGGAGCTACAGGCTATATTAGAAGGAATTAAACTGACAGTGGAGCACTCCAACTCAACGATCATCATACAATCAGATTGTGCTCCCGCACTTAATGCTATATCTGATGCATCCATGGATAGATCAGCTTTCGGTCATATGATCCAGGAGATGAAATTTCTCTTAAGTGATAGGGTTTTTGTTCCTGTAAAAATTTCTCATTTTCAAAATAGGGTTGCAGATTGCTTAGCGAACTTTGGACGGTGTGGAGATAGCACAGCATGCTGGCTGGGGCAAGCTCCTCCGTGTGCCAGTGATTTAGTCGCTGAGGATTGTAACTCTATTATCTTGGAATAAATTCCCTATGACTTCCCGCAAAAAAAAAGTATTATGTAGTTTCTCATTCTCGTGGCGTCAACAAGAGCGCCAACGCTTGAGATAGCGTTAGTCGTAGCTGCATGGGCTTCGAACCCAGACGCCGTTGCTATTTCCTCTACAATTTGTGGCATCGGATAAGAATGCTAACGCTGATGGTACGGCGTGGTTTAGTGGCGTTGCTATTTCCTCGGACGCCCACGCTATTTGGACGAATAGGAAGGGCGTCCCTCGAAATTTCAACGCTCCTGATATAGAAGGACTGTTAGAAGGGAGAGAGAGGATATGTGGAATAATTCGTTGTATTGCTTGAGCCTTCTGGGCATATATATAGAAGTACATGATCTACTTGAAGTACAAGGCAAGCCAGAATATTTCCTAGTCTAACCTATGTTTCTTAATACAATCAGGTTACTCAACATCCCCCGCAGTCACAACGGTAGCGACGCAGACGGTGAGACTGGAGAAGAATCCGAAGGCAAGCCGACGGACACCCTCCCACAATCATAACGGTTGACGCATCGCCAGAGTCGTGGCTGGAGTGAAAACCAACGAGGTTGCTAAGCAGGCTACCGCCCTTTGTGCCATTTGTCGATGTAGCCGAGAGCGTGGATGGTGGAGCCGTGGTCGAGGTAGCCGTGCAAAGAATGCCCTAGTCGATGTTGAGTCGGAGTAGCCGGTGTCGAGGAGTCATCATGGAGCCGCGGGCGCAAGGAGGCGCCGAGTTAGTCATGGGCGCAGTGATGTCGAAGTAGTGGTATGCCAGGAAGGATGATGGTGTTGACGACGCGTCGCGGCGGGTTTACCAAGCCCGGGGACACATCGTGGACGAAGGCATGCACCGGTGTTGCCAGCACCGAGCATGCGTAGACGGACAAAGACGAAGTTGACGAAGCGCCGACCAGGCTTGCCAGGTCCGGGGACACGTCGTGGATGAAGGCACGCATTGGTGTTGCCAGCACCGGGCATGCGTAGACGAGGGACCTGCACGAGCTGTACGCCATGTCGAAGAAGTCAAAAGGGCCAGTAGAGAAGAACTCGACGACGATTGCGGCGTCCATTGGCACGGGGCCGATGTCACCAACGGTGGTCGAAGTAGACGAAGTGGTCGGGGTAGATGACGGCGACGCTGGCGACGGGCTGGTGCTTGGACGAAGACCGAAGGGGGTGGACGGGCGACGACGGCGGCTACGAAGGTAGCGGCGGCGGAGGCCAAAGAAGAGCGGCGGCGGCGGCCTGACGGCGGCGGCGGCGGCTAGGTTAGGAGTGCGGTGGCGGTGCTTGAAGTAGGCGAAGAACCCTGACAGCGTGACGAAGACCGGCGCGGGCGGTGGCGTTCCCGCGCCAAGGGAGACGGCTCAACGCATACCACGGGAGGTCAATGCGCGGTGACGGCGGAGTGGATTGCGGGCCATGGCGCTACGGCCTGAAGGGGTGACGCAGCGGCGGCAGGAAGGTCGGGACGATGATGGGGACCGCGGGGCGCAACGCTGCGGCCTGAAGGGGCGACGTAGCGGCGACGCACGGGTCGATGCAGCCGCGAGGAGAACCACGAGGCGGCGGCGCTACGGCCCGACGGGGCGACACAGCGGCAGCCCAATGCTCGATCGGTGGAGAGACGCGCTGAACTCGGGGACGATCTTCACGGGACCTGCGGAGTCGCGCGTAACCGACGGGCCAGGTCAGTCGCGCAACATAGATGAGGCGGATCGCCGCGGCGAGCGGGTGATCAAGCGGATCGCGCGCGAGGTCGGGGACGCCGCTCGGTGGAGGTGTGGTGGCGGCGGAGTCCGAGATGAAGTAGGTGACGATGGACGACGCGAGACGTTGTGCGGACGAGCTTGTCAGCACCGGCACCCGGGCTGCCAAAGCAACGCCGACGCCCGGGCAGCGAGGCCCGAGCGACCAACAGAGCAGCGACACCCAAGTTGAGGCAGCCGACAAGCCTGACGCAGCCATCCCGACGTAGCCGAGGACGAGGCCGACGAGGTAGACCGCCGGGCCGACGTGCAGACGCGGCGGAGGCGGGTGATGTGGATCGATGGGCGGGCCGGCGCGCGAGCGACGACTATGATTGGCCGTTGCATGGCGCATGGCCGCCGGGTCGGGGCGATGCAGGTGTCCCGATCAGAGCAGGGCGGTGACGGCCGGCGCAGAGCGACGGGTGGACCGACACGCGGACGACGGCGGGCCTTGACGGGCCGCCTCGGCGCCCATGGCCACCGGGTCAGAGGAGAGGCCGGCGGGTTATGCCAGGGTCGGAGTAGAGGCCCTCGGGGTCGACGGTGGCGGTGGGCGACGCAAACCGATCAAGAATAGAACGAAAAACCAAAAAGAAACCGCGCGATCAAGATGACCGGCGGGAGAGAGAAAACCCCGGAGCAAGGCTCGGGGAAAAGACTCTCTAGGGCAGCCATTCAACACGACCGGCGGACGAACCCTAGGTACGGGCGGCGCGGCCCCCGGCGGCGTCTTGGAGCCCGACCGCCCCGGGGGCAGACCGTCGGGCCACCGTGCAGACGCGGCAGAGGCGGGGGGCGTGGATCGATTGGCGGACCAACGCGCGAGCGGCGGCTATAATTGACTGTCGCATGGCGCGAGGCCGCCGGGTTGGGGCGATGTAGGTGTCCCGGTCGGAGCAGGGCAGTGACGGCCGGTGCATGGCGACGGGCGAACCGATGCGCGAACGGCGGCTGGCCCTGACATGCCGCCTTGGCGCGCATGGCCGCCGGGTCGGAGGAGAGGCCGGCTGGTCGCGCCGGGGTCGGAGTAGAGGCGCTCGGGGTCGATGACGGCGGTGGGCGACGCAAACCGATCAAGTATAGATCGGAAAACCAAAAAGAAACCGAGCGATCAAGATGACCGGCGGGAGAGAGAAAACCCCGAAGCAATGCTAGGGGAAAAGACTCTCTATGGCAGCCGGTCAACACGACCGGCGGACGAACCCTAACTACGGGCGGCGCGGCCCACGGCAGTGGTCATGGAGGCCGACCGCCCCGGTGGCGGTGCACGGGTGCGGAAGCGGCGTCGGCTAGGGTTTGGATCGTGATTAGGCTGATACCATGTTAGAAGGGAGAGAGAGGATATGTGGAATAATTCGTTGTATTGCTTGAGCCTCGTGGGCATATATATAGGAGTACATAATCTATTTGGAGTACAAGGCAAGCCAGAATATTTCCTAATTTAACCTATGTTTCCTAATACAATCACGTTACTCTGCCTAACCAGCCTTTTCGGACGCTGCTGGTACTTTGGCGAAAAGCTAAATACACTCGTAGTCTTAGAAATTGCGCGTGACGGTCAGTTTGATGCATAAACTTGCAAAATACGCGTTTCTTGTTATTAAACTTGCGTGAGCGTGTAAATACGGTCACATTTTCTGTACGCTGGTGTATTTGCTACCTACGTGGCACATTGTGCGTAAAATAAAGTGGTGGGACTTTTTACAAATAAATAAATAAATTGGTGGGACAATGGGATTTTGAACCGAAAATAAATCGGTGGGATGATGGGATTTTGAACGGACGATCTGATACGACCGTGCAAGTGTCCTAACTACTGCGTCACATGTTGCTTGTGTTTAACACGGACTTCCAAGATATATATCCTTCAGGATAAAATTTAACACGAACTATATTTTATTTTATCAAGATTTTGAAATTTAAAGTTATTCGGATTCAAGCAAACTTTTCGCTGATTTGTCCGAAAGAAATTTATCTTCAGTCATTTTACACTATATGTTTTTATCTAGATTTTTAATTTTAAATTATTTAAATTCAAACAAAATTTATGTTGATTTGTCCGGAAGAAATTATGTACATTCACTATGATATATTTTATTTTATCTAGATTATGCAAATTCAAACAAATTTTAGTTGATTTTTCCAAAAATTTTACATACATTTCTGACCTATATTTTCTTTTATGTAGATTTTCAAATTTCAAATTATTCAAATTAGAAAAAACTATAGATTTGTCCAATTTTTTTAGTTCGTTCATTCTACACTATATTTTATTTTATCTAGATTGTTTAATTTCAATTTATTCAAATTCAACCAAAAATTTAGTTCATTTGTTCGAAAAATTTATGCATATTCATTCTGCACTATATTTGATTTTCTCTAGATTTTAAAATTCGAAATTATTCGAATTCAAAGAAACAATTAGTTGGTATGTCCGAAAAGTTTATCAAGAATGTAAGTTATTTTCTAACATAGAAAAAAAGAAAGAGAATACTTAAGATAAATTGTGTATACCTCTCTTAGTGTCATTGTGGTCGGGTTGGAGCCCCCATACATGGCGGGTTTATCAGGAGGTCATAGGTTGTAACGGGGGCATCCCCTTCTTTGCACACACTTTTTCCATTTTGATTTTACTTTAATTCATATGGTCTCTATCTTATGCTCTCTCCGGTCATTTTTACTTTGCATATAAGTTTTATTCGAAGTTAAAGTATCTCTACTTTGATCAAATCTATAAAAAAAAGTATCAACATTCACAATGCGAAATCAATATTTTTACATTCACTATGAAATGTAGTTTCATCGAATATATATTTAGTATTGTATGTTGATATTTTAAATATATATTTTGTCAAGCCTTGTATAGTTTGACTTGACACAAATCTAATACACGGACTAACACTAAGCGACAAACATTAGTTGGTCGAGTGCTATGTTACGCGAGGCGAATCTCCTGGGTTCAAGTCCTACCCCCTCATTCAGAATTTTTTTTCGTTTTAAGAATTTTCAGCCTAAATAAATTAAATACAAGGATGCTTTATGAAGAAAAAATATATTTGCACGTGGATTAACCACCGCCTCAGCCACTGACAGTGGCCCCCCGCCACGTTGGCACACCACGCATGCATGGGATATGACTGGATACGGTAGAAAGCACCGTATATGAACAAAGAGGACAAGTTAAATGACTAGAAACACGTATCTTCTATATCTAAATAGGGACACCCCACTACGTGATTTTCCTGCCTTCTCATGAAGCCACGTCATCCCAATTGTTCTAGCCGTTGATGCAACATAGATCGGTGCTCTGCAGCCGTCAGATCAAGTGTTGGTCAAATTTACTAGGAGCTGCCACCGCCAAGTTACATACCGTTTCGTCCTCCAGCCACACCGCTCGCTGCTGGCCTCCGATTCCGTTTTCTGGGCTGGGGTAGACTTTACCAATCTGGACACTAAAAGGCTCATTCCAAGCCCATAGGCATCTATCGTTCAGGATACCTACGACCCACACCCTTCGGTCAATAATCGCTCCAAAAAAATCCCTTCCGTCAAAGCCGCCGCCGCGCGCAACAATCCCTTCCGGCAGCTGCCAGATTTGCGGGGGAAAAATTATATGAGACCAGGTCTCATATAAATCAGGTGAGACCCGCCCTGATGGATGACATGTGGCATTCATAAATCAGAAAGCATCTAATCTCCCTCCCCCTGATTTCAGGTAGGGGATGGGATAGATACTTTGTGATTTGTAAATGCCACGTGTCGTCCATCAAGATGGGTCTCACCTGCTAACCCGTGAGACCTGGTCTCATAGAATTTTTTTCCAGATTTGCATTCAACCTACCGCACTCAAACCTTGCGTTGGATCCACCTTTCTCTCCACCTTCCACGGCTCCACACCTCCCAGAAACGCTAGCACCAACACACGCACCTGCCAGATCAGTGCCTTATGTTCCCTTCCACTTCTCCTCTAATTCCCAAGAAACTCGGCATCCCCCGCTCCGTTTTCTTTATTCGCCCAATATTTATCCCCCAATGGTGTGAGACGCCCCCTCCTGCTCTCCTGTCCAAGCTAAATCGGCAGCCGCTAGGCTCCTTACATGTCGCAGCTCAGACGATCGAGAAGGAGAATTGAGAAGGATAGATCAGGTGGCGACTGTGAGGGACAGAGAAGGCCTGAAAACATGGTGGCGGCTGGGTCGACGGGAGAGAGAAGGGGCGTGCTGTGGCGGCCTCCAGGTCAAAATCGTTACAAAATCCTTCTGGTATCATCTCTAATTTCTCCCTTGGTTCTAACCACCACTTCGTATCCTAACAAAAATTGCCCCCACATGCGCCCGAATCTCCCTTATTCGCTCCTCCAGGTCACTGCCGTGTCGCCTACCGTCTCCCTCGGACAGGTGAGTTCACCGTCGATGATGCCTCCTCCAACCACGTGTGGTACCCGTGGTCCTGGTCAAGGTAATCATCAATTCTATCAATTCTATTGGCGCCAGTTCCTTCGCTTACCCTCACTGTTAGCCCCAGGTTCGTTGCAAACTTCCAACAGATAATGGCGAGGAGACGCAATTCCCTAGCAGCAATTTTCTTTTAGAGGTATATGTATTATTAGTTCTGTATGAGTTTCTTTATTTTTTAATAAATGAATGGGAACGCCATCAACTAAGTAGCATAAAATCTTATAGGTTTTGCCAGTCCAAGTGCAATCCATGCAGTTCACAATCCTTAGATGACAGTAGAAATAAAATTATTACGTATTTCCGTCTGATGTTCTGTGCAATTCAACGAGCTTAATTAGATGTGTAGTTGATGTGTTATTAATTGATCCAACTACCAAATGCTACTCTATGAAATTAGTTGTGTTTTAGCGCCATTGTAATAGCGAACATAGTCTGCTATGTAATATGAAGACTCCATCAACTCTTTGTCATTTCTTTTATTCTCATGCGCCCAGACCTGCTGATGATTTGCGTGGGGATGTTGTTGGCCATGTGTGTTAGGGTCACAGCTCATGGGAGAGATGTCAGAGCTCAGTCAGTTATATAGGGGACTACATCGAGGTCGAGGTACACATGTACTGAACGTTCATCCTGTGTAGTTGTCGTAGCATGACCAGGTATAGTAGGGAAGTACCGAAGTAGCATTTGTAATGGGCGCAAGCAAATATTGCTTTACTACAGAAGCAGCAAAAACTTAGCGTATGTTGGCAGCCACCACAACATGTCAAGCGATAGCATGAGCAAATCGGAGAACGAGTAGTTGTGGACTGGGAGGATGATTTCTTTTTGTACATTTTTTGTTAGTATTTTATTACATGATAGTAGTTCATTGGTGCAAAAATTTACAACCAAATTAAATTACTATTTTAAAGATACAATCATAAGAACTACATATTCCCGCAGCAACGCGCGGGGTATCATCTAGTTTTGCAAGTTTGTGCACCAAACTGACCGTCACGTGCAAGTTTTATGACTCCCGGTGTATTTACCTCTTTGGCGAAATACCACCGGCATCTGGAAAGATTGCCGTGCCGCTAACTAACTATTCCTATAAAGGTCTCCCTACCAGTGTAATAATGTGTTTAAGTTTGGAAAGAGGGTTGGAGGAGCGATGGATACAACAGTGGGCTCTAAATTATCAGTAATCCTAGTACACACACTTCACTACTAAGCATTATATTCAAATTGATTATTTTTCATCTTAAGTACCAATGTTTTCTAAAAAAGAGATTTTGCACTTTGTAAAAAAGTGCAAAATCCACTTTTTAAGCCGCTTACACTTTTTTTGGGAAAAAAGTGGAACTCTGGCTAACTAAACGTGGATGTTTTGAAAACTAATCCGAGCCTCTCAAAAAAGGATTGGCAAAACCGATATATTTAGATCTTGGCAATACCAATATATTATCTAGTTCTCAGGTCATGCAAGACGGCTAGACAAGCGCCAATAATAATTAGTCAAGTCCAGTTGATCGGCCATGTGTGGTGTGTGAGGCTCCGTTCAAAAACTGAATAGAGACTACAAAAGCGGGATCAAAACCAGTTTGGGGGAGAAGTGTAGTACACGAAAGTTAATTTGAAGGTCGAATTGAAAAGTCCGTGCAGATATAGCCAAACTCAGAATCTTTAATGTTTGTTTGCTAATGTGACATATCCTCTTTCTCCCAATCTGCCATGCTCATCACCCAAATATCAATGGAGAGGCCACTTCAGACTATCCCCCTCCAAAGAACAACTATAAATATCCCTTTCACTTATGGGTCGAAGCAATTGCTAAATTGTGATTGTTTGATTCCTGTTGCCCCTAGCAATGCACGAGCATTGTCCTATTGATTATAGTGGGTCGGTAGTTTAGTAGTTGGTGGAAAATCGAAAGGGGTGGACATATAATGACATAAATTGTGAATAAGAATGGCACAACTGAGAATAAAATAAAAAGGAAGTAAAAAGAGAATGCAAAAACTGAAAACAAAAATGGCAAAAAATAAAATAAAAACCCCAGTGCTTAAGGCCTATGGTCCACCTGCGTCTTGGGCTGTCCCATTTTGTAGGCACTTCAGGCAAGATTTTGTTTGGTCACGCAATAGGAGACACATAGTTGCGCTCCTAAGGGCCATCCAAGTGTCGTGTATGGCCTTGTCCGAGTCAGGAACAACTCAGTTACTCCTGTTGGCTGACTACCTCCACATTCTGCAACTACACAAGGCCCAATACTCTACAAAACATTTTCTTCTTGCCCACGCCAATCATTCTCTCGCGTTGGGCTTGTCCATTTAGTGATTAGTCCCACATCGCTTGGCTACACAAAATGGGGTCGGGAGCTTGGCTATTTATTAGGGTGGGGTGCCACGCATGGAAGGCATCCATATACTTGGTGAGCCCAACGCAGGGCATGCCATTGGGGGGCATTAGTAGCTCTACTTCCGATTCATTCAATCCAATGCAAGCAAATTGTGTATCAAACGGATTGACTTTCGACCTCAACTGTTCTATCAGCCAGATTCCAAACCAGTGTGCTAATCTTACGGACGGTTGTGGGCAACTCTTTGAGTTTGCTCAAAGAGAAACAATGCAAATAAACCAATTACATGATTTCTATGCTTGCATGCCAGATAAAACTGGTTTTCATCTCAATCAAATGCAGAATAACTCAGTTTATTTTGGCCATTATATGCATTCTTCTACAGAGAACACATCCAAATCCGATGAGATGATTCATGGTCATATGATGCCAAAATATCCAGCTGCACATCTTCAACATAGCGAGAGGGTATCAATAAGGCAAAATACAAACCCAAAGCTTGATCAATGGAAGATATGACAATCAACCAAATGCTCCAAGCTCACAGGCTAGCAGAAAGTCAAATTACCCCTGGCATACATAGCGAAATGGATGCAATGCGTAGTAGTCTGAATGGATTTTTTGTAAAGGGCGATTGTCTTTTCGGTATAAATTGAAAGCCGAATCAAAAAGGATATATATAAACACAAAAAGTTACTAATACAAAGTTTGGTTTAATACGAAATTATAGGCTCAGTCACTAGAGATGCCAAAAAGAGCGCGGGACCGTCGAATGGCGATGCACAAGGGAAGCTAAAGGGGATCGAGAGCTCATGCATTGTGGCTCTCGCGTGACCTCGGGAAAGGCCCAAATCCCACCCGTCCCTTTTCTTACATGTGTGTTTGATGCCGGATGCTGGGGAGGGTTCCGTTATGTCTCAAGTGGAGGGGCGGATATAAAATTTGTCATCATCCTAGAGATAGTGGACCTTAGGATAGAACTTGCACGTTACAATGTAATCTTCTATGAGGATATGGGGAAGACAGATCTCGGATTAGATGATGCGGTCATGTGTGTGTGTGGAAGGGTGTGGCCTTCTGCGAGTGGAGGGGGTGGATCTTCCCTAACATGATGTTTTTTGTTTCATTTTGTTAGTTATTTCCATTTTTTTCTTAACCAATTTAGGAAACAAAATCTTATCCGGCTTGAAATATGGGAACAAACTAAGGACACATCTATGAAGCAAACATATACTTGCTAGTTGTGTGTGGCACACACAAAGAAACAATCCCCGTCCCCCATGAAGTTACAATGAGATTAAAATAAAAATATGCCACCACCACACCACCTGGTCACCCCACACGTGTGTACTTAAATGGCTTCTTGCATTACGGTTAGAAATATCTCTTCCTTTTACACTTTATTTGCAAATATTTGGTTTATCCCGTAGGCCAATGATTGTCTTGTATGTCTTATACACAGTGACAACCTAATTACAAACAACCATCCCCTTTTGACATATTGTGCACAACTTTATACATCTGGTAGGACGACAGGATGGATAAAGTATTGAACATGAGGAATAAGTATGTGAGTAACATTTCAGTACATACCTTGCTTGAGCAAAACTGAACTTCTCTTGAATATGTTCTAAAAAAGAATTACTATGGTCCCTATTGCTTTATCGAAGTACACCACACATCTGTCCACGTGATGTACGATTTCCTATTATACTTTGATCACAAGCAAGGTGTGGTAACAAGTCATAATGTTTTTTTTCACGCTAGTATGTAGATTTGGGTGGAGTTCATTACATGAGGCGTTTTTGCTCGTGGTTAGGGATAAAATTTGTTATCTCACCAATGTGTACATATGCCTTCACAAGGAACTGATTTGTTACTTTGTGTTGCAGTAATAATGTGTGTAAGTTTGAATAGAGGGTTGGAGGAGTGATTGATACAATAGAACGCTGTAAATTCAGCAAGCCTAGTACACACGTTTCAATACTAGGCATTGATATGCTCATATAGATTGTTTTTCATCTTAAGTACCAATATTTTCATAAAAAATGATTTTGCACTATGTAAATAAGTTCAAATTCCACTTTTCAAGTTGCTTACACTTTTTTCCATAAAAGTGGAATCTACGCTTCGGGCTAACTAAACTTGCACGTTATGAAAACTAACCCGAGACTCCTGAAAAAAGAAACCATTTGCTGAAGACATGGCGAAACCGATATTTTATTTAGATCTTTGGTCGTGCAAGACAACTAGACAAGCGCATGCCATAATAAGTCAAGTCGAGTTGATCGGTCACGAGCGGTGTGTGAGGCTCCGTTCAAAAACTGCATAGATACTACAGAAGCGGGATCAAAACCAGTTTGAGGGAGAAGTGTTCTTCACGAAAGTGAATTTGATTTCGAATTGAAAAGTTCGTGCTAACATAGCCAAACTCAGAATCTTCAATGTTTGTTTGCTTACATGATATATCCTCTTTCCATCCAATCTGCCATGCTCATGACCCAAAAATTAACGGAGAGGCCACATAGGACTTGCCCCTCCGTAAAGAACAACCATAAATATCCCTTTCACTTATGAGTTGATGCAATTGCTAAATTGTGATTATTTGATTCATGTTGCCCGTAGCAATGCACGAGCATTATACTAGTGATTTTAGTGGGTCGGTAGTTCAACAGTTGGTGGGAACGAAAGTGGTGGACATATAACGACATAAGTTGTGAATAAGAATGGCACAACTGTGGAAAATAATAAAAATGGAAGTAAAAAGAGACAGCAAAAGCTGAATACAAAAATGGCAAAAAAACAAGAAAACCCAACACTTAAGGCCTATGGTCCTCCTGCTTGCTGGGCTGTCCTATTTCGTATGCACTTCAGACAAGATATTGTTTAGTTTCGCAATAGGCCGCACATAGTCGTGCCCCTAAGGATCATCTAAGTGTCGTGTGTGACCTTGTGCGAGTCATGGACAACACAATTACTCATGTGGGCTGACTACCTCCATATTATGCAACTAAACAAGGCCCAATACTCTACAAAACTTCTTCTTGCTTGCGCCAATCATTTCTCCCGTGGGGCTTGTCCACTTAGTGATTAGTCCCACATCGTCTGGCTACGCAAAATGGGGTTGGGAGCTTGGCTATTTAATAGGGTGGGGTGCCATGCATGGAAGGCATCCATATC
>NC_041381.1:677156653-677159795 GCF_002162155.2 Triticum dicoccoides | reverse complement strand
CATTCAATCCAAGCAAGCAAATAGTCTGTCAAATGGATTGACTTTCGACCTCAACTGTTCTATCTGCCAGACTTCAAAGTAGTGTGCTAATATTATGGACAGTTGTGGGCTAATCTTTGAGTCTGCTCCAAGAGAAACAATGGAAATAAACCAGTTACAGGATTTCTATGCTTGTATGCCAGAAAAAACTGGTTTTCATCTCAATCAAATGCAGAATAGCTCAGTCGATTTTGCCCAATATGTACATTCTTCTACAGAGAACACATCCATATATGCCTAGATGATTCATGATTATATGATGCCAAAATATCTAGCTGCACATCCTCAGCATAATGAGAGGGTCTTAATAAGGCAAAATGACAACCCCAAAGCTTGTACAAGAGAAGCTGTGAAAATCAACCAAATGCTCCAACCTCACAGACTATTAGAAAGTCTAACAACCCCTTCCATACATAGCGAAAGGGATGTGACACTTAGTAGTCTGAATGGATTTTCTATGAAGGGTGATTGTCTCTTTCGGTATAAATTGAAACCTGAATCAAAAAATAAATATAGAAAAAACAAAATTTACTAACCGAAGTTTGGTTAATACCAAATTACAAGCTCAGCCGTGGGAGGTGCCCAACAAGAGTGCGGGACCGTCGAGCACGATCCACGAGGGAAGAGAAAGGGGATCAAGAGCCCAGTATTGTGGCTCTTGATTAACCTCTGGTAAGGCCCAAGAGCCACCTGTTTGTGTTTGATATCGGATGTTGGGGACCGTTCCAGTATGTCTCAAGTGGCGGGGTGGCTAGAGAATTTGTCGTCATCCTAAAAGAAGTGGACCTTAGAATGGAACATTCACAATATGACATACTCTTCTATGATGATGTGGGGAAAAGGTTCTTGGGTTAGATGATGCAGTCTCTTCTGAGTGGAAGGGTGTGGATTTTCCATGATGTGACTTGATTTTTTTTTCAATGCGATCTCGTGCGAGTGGAGGGGTGGATCTTCCCTGACATCATGTTTTTTGTTTCATTTTTGTTAGTTATGTCAATTTTCTCTTAAATAATTTAGGAAATAAATATTATCCGGCTTGAAATATGGGAAAAAACTAAGGACACATATATAAAGAAACAAACCCCACCCCCATGAGGTTCTAATGAGATTAAAATAGAAATCTGCCACAAACCACATCAGCTGGTCATCCACACATGTTGACCCACGTAAATAGTGTACTGAAGAGGCTTCTTGCATTATGTTAAGCAAAATCACTTCCTTTTACACCTTATTTGCAAATTTTTGAGGAACAATCCAATCTCATTTCGTTCCATTTTTAGTAAAATAGATATCCCGTAGGCCAATGACTGTCTTGTATGTCTTGTACAAAGTGACAACCTAATTACCAACAACCATGCCCCTATTCCCTATTGTTCGCAACTTTATACAACTAGAAGGACAAGTGGATGGATGAATGTATTTAAGAGGAGTAATAAGTGTGGGAGGGACATTTCATTACATACCTTGCTTGTGCAAAATTAAACTTCTCTTGAATAGGTTCTCACGCAGAATTACTATGGTCTCTATTGCTTTATCGAAGTACACCACACATTTGTCCATGTGATGTACGATTTTGTATTATACTTTGATTACAAGCAAGGTGTGGTAACAAGTCACAATGTTTCTTTTTCACGCAAGTAAGCAATTTTGGGTGCAGTTCATTACATCAGGTGTTTCTGCTCGCGGTTAGGGATGAATTTTTTATCACACCAATGTGTATATATGACTTCACAAGGCATTGATTTGTTACTTTGTGTTGTAGTAATAATGTGTGTAAGTTTGAATAGAGGGTTGGAGGAGCAATTGATATGATAGTGCACTGTAAATTATCAGCAACCATAGTACACACATTTCAATACTACGCATTAATATGTTCATATAGATTATTTTTCGTCTTAAGTACCAATATTTTCTAAAAAACAGTTTTGCACTATGTGAAAAAGTTCAAATTTCACTTTTTAAGCTGCTTACACTTTTTTCAAAAAAAAGTGGAATCTACACTTCGGGCTAACTAAACTTACATGTTATGAAAACTAACCCGAAACTCCCGAAAAAAGAAACCATTTGCTGAAGACATGGCAAAACCGATGTCTTATTTAAGTCTGTCGTCGTGCAAGACAACTAGACAAGCGCAAGCCATAATAAGTCAAGTCGAGTTGATCGATCACGAGCACTGTGTAAGGCTTCGTTCAAAAACTGCATAGAGACTACAAAAGCAGGATCAAAACCAGTTTGGGGGAGAAGCATTGTTCACAAAAGTGAATCTGATTGTCGAATTGAAATGTTTGTGTTCATATAGCCAAGCTCGGAATCTTCAATGTTTGTTTGCTAACGTGACATATCCTCTTTCCTACAAATCTGCTATACTCATAACCCAAAAAACAATGGAGAGGCCACTTTAGACTAGCCCCCTCCATAATGAACAACTATAAATATCCCTTTCACTTATGGGTCGACGCAATTTCTAAATTGTGACTATTTGATTCATGTTGCCCGTAGCAATGCACGTGCATTCTACTAGCGATTGTAGTGGGTCAGTAGTTCAACAGTTGGTGGAAAATGAAAGAGGTGGACATATAACGACATAAATTGTGAATAATAATGGCACAACTATGGAGAATAATAAAAAAGGAAGTAAAAAGAGATAGAAAAACTGAAAACAAAAATGGCAAAAAAATAAAACAAGAAAACACATAGACACTGTAGGACTATATATGGTCCTCCTGCGTGTTGGGCTGTCCCATTTCATAGACACTGCAGGCAACATCTTGTTTGGTCTCGCAATAGAAGACACATAGTTGCGCCCGTAAGGATCATCTAAGTGTCGTGTGTGGCCTTGTGCGAGTAGGGGACAACCTAGTTACTCATGTGGGCTGACTACCTCCATATTATGCAACTAAACAAGGCCCAATACTCTACAAAACTTCTTCTTGCTTGCGCCAATCATTTTCTCCCGTGGGGCTTGTCCACTTAGTGATTAGTCCCACATCGTCTGGCTACGCAAAATGGGGTTGGGAGGTTGGCTATTTAATAGGGTGGGGTGCCATGCGTGGAAGGCATCCATATCATTGGTGAGCCGAACGTAGGGCATGTCATCGGCGGG
>NC_041381.1:677110501-677156405 GCF_002162155.2 Triticum dicoccoides | reverse complement strand
TTTCTGATTCATTCAATCCAAGCAAGCAAATAGTCTGTCAAATGGATTGACTTTCGACCTCAACTGTTCTATCTGCCAGACTTCAAAGTAGTGTGCTAATATTATGGACAGTTGTGGGCTAATCTTTGAGTCTGCTCCAAGTGAAACAATGGAAATAAACTAGTTACAGGATTTCTATGCTTGTATGCCAGAAAAAACTGGTTTTCATCTCAATCAAATGCAGAATAGCTCACACGATTTTTGACAATATGTACCTTCTTCTACAGAGAACTCATCTAGATATGACTAGATGATTCATTGTTATATGATGCCAAAATATCTAACTGCACATCCTCAGCATAGCGAGTAGGATTCAATAAGGCAAAATGACAACCCCAAAGCTTGTACAAGAGAAGTCGCGACAATCTACCAAATGCACCAACCTCAAAGACTACCAGAAAGTCTAACTACCTCTTCCATACATAACGAAAGGAATGTGACGCGTAGTACTCTGAGTGGATTTTCTGTGTAGGGTGATTGTCCCTTTCGGTATAAATTGAAACCCGAATCAAAAAGGAAATATAGAAACACCAAAATTTACTAACCGAAGTTTGGTTAGTACCATATTAGAAGCTCAGCCACGGGAGGTGCCAAACAAGAGTGTGGGACCGTCGAGCAACGATCCACGAGGGAAGAGAAAGGGGATCGAGAGACTAGTATTGTGGCTCTTGAGTGACTTTCGGTAAGGCCGGAGACCCACATCTCCCATTTCTTACATGTGTGTTTGATATCAGATGCTAGGGAGGGTTCCGGTATGTCTCAACAAGTGGCGGGTTGGCTAGAGAATTTGTCGTCATCCTAGAAGAAGTGGACCTTAGAATGGAACTTGCACATTACAACGTAACCTTCTGTGAGGATATGGGGAAGATGGATCACGGTTAGACGATGCGGTCTCTTGTGTGTGGAAGGGTGTGGTTTTTCCATGACGTGACTTGATTAGTTTGATTTTTTCAACGCGATCTAGTGCGAGTGGAGGGGGTGGATCTTCCTTGAAATGATGTTTTTTGTTGAATTATTGTTAGTTATTTATATTTCCTCTTAACCATTTTAGGAAAAAAAATCTTTTCCGGCCTAAAATATGGGGAAAACTAAGGACACTACTATGAAGCAAACATATAGTTGCTAGTTGTGTGTGGCACACACACAAAGAAACAAACCTCGCCCCCATGTAGTTCTAATGAGATGCAAATAGAAATCTGCCATCAGCCACACCACTGGTCAACCCACATGTGTTGACCCGCCTAAATTGTGTACTTAAGAGGCTTCTTGCATTATAGTTAAGCAAAATCGCTTTGTTTTGCACGATATTTGGAAATTTTTGGTATATCCCATAGGCCAATGATTGTCTTGTAATTGTATGTCTTATACATAGTGACAGCCTAATTACAAACAACCATCCACCTTTTCTCTATTGTGCCCAACTTTATGGAGCTGGAAGGAAAAGTTGATGGATGAATGTATTGTAGAGGAGTAATAAATATGGGAGGGACATTTCATTACATACCTTGCTTGTGCAAAACTGAACTTCTCTTTAATATGTTTTCACGCAAAATTACTATGGTCTCTATTGCTTTATAAAAGTACACCACACATTTGTCCATGTGATGTACGATTTCGTATTATACTTTGATTACAAGCAAGGTGTGGTAACACGTCACAATGTTTCTTTTTCACGCAAGTATGCAATTTTGGGTGGATTTCATTACATGAGGTGTTTGTGCTCGTGGTTAGGGATAAAGTTTTTATCACACCAATGTGTATATATGACTTCACAAGGCATTGATTTTTTACTTTGTGTTGCAGTAATAATGTGTGTAAGTTTGAATTGAGGGTTGGATGAGCAATTGATACGATAGTGCACTGTAAATTATCAGCAACCCTAGTACACACAGGCATTAATATATATTATTTTTCGTCTTAAGTTCCAATATTTTATAAAAAACGATTTTGAACTATGTAAAAAAGTTCAAATTCGACTTTTTAACCCGCTTACACTTTTTTCTAAAAAAAGTGGAATCTACACTTCGGGCTAACTAAACTTGCACGTTATGAAAACTAACCCGAAACTCCCAAAAAAAAGATACCATTTGCTGAAGACATGGCAAAACCGATGCATTATTCAAGTCTGTCGTCGTGCAAGACAACTAGAAAAGCGCAAGCCATAATAAGTCAAGTCAAGTTGATCGACACAAGCAGTTTGTAAGGCTCCGTTCAAAAACTGCATAGAGAGTACAAAAGCGGGATTCAAACTGGTTAGGGGGAGAAGTATTGTTCACAAAAGTGAATCTGATTGTCGAATTGAAAAGTTCATGTTGATATAGCCAAACTCAGAATTTCTAATGTTTGTTTGCTAACGTGACATACCTCTTTCCTCCCAATCTGCCATGCTCATAACCCAAAAAACAATGGAGATGCCACTTTGGACTAGCCCCCTCCGTAAAGAACAACTATAAATATCCCTTTCACTTATGTGTCGATGCAATTGCTAAATTGTGACTATTTGATTCATGTTGCCCGTAGCAGTGCACGTGCATTGTACTAGCGATTGTTGTGGGTCAGTAGTTTAGCAGTTGGTGGAAAATGAAGACATATACCGACATAAATTGTGAACAATAATGGCACAACTATGAAAAAGAATAAAAAATGAAGTAAAAGGAGACCGAAAAATTTGAAAACAAAAGTGGCAAAAAAATAAAACAAGAAAACCCAGTGCATAAGGCCTATATATGGTCCTCCCGCGTGTTGGGCTGTCCCATTTCGTAGGCACTTCAGGCAAGATCTTGTTGGTCTCGCGATAGACCACACATAGTTTCACTCATAAGGATCATATACTAGCGATTGTAGTGGGTCAATAGTTTAGCAGTTGGTGGAAAATGAAAGTGGTGGACATATAGCGACATAAATTGTGAATAAGAATGGCACAACTATGAAAAGGAATAAAAAAGGAAGTAAAAGGAGACAGAAAAAACTGAAAACAAAAATGGCAAAAAAATAAAACAAGAAAACCGAGTGCTTAAGGCCTATATATGGTCCTCCTGCGTGTTGGGCTGTACCATTTCGTAGGCACTTCACGCAAGATCTTGTTTGGTCTCGCAATAGACGACACATAGTTGCGCCCGTAAGGATAGGGACAACCCAATTACTCATGTGGGCTAACTACCTCCATATTATGCAACTACACAAGGCCCAGTACTCGACAAAACTTCTTCTTGCCCGCGCCAAGCATTCTCTCCCGTGGGGCTTGTCCACTTAGTTATTAATCCCACATCTCCTGCTAGACAAAATGGGGTTGGGAGCTTGGCTATTTAATAGGGTGGGGTGCCATGCATGGAAGGCATCCATATCATTGGTGAGCCCAACGCAGTTCATGTCATTGGGGAGGGGGCACCAACAACATGATTTCTGATTCATTCAATCCAAGCAAGCAAATAGTGTGTCAAATGGATTGACTTTTGACCCGAGCTGTTCTATCAGCCAGATTTCAAACCAGTGAGCTAATATTATGGATAGTTGTGGGCAACTCTTTGAGACTGCTCCAAGAGAAACAATGGAAATAAAATTGTTACAGGATTTCTATGCTTGCATGCCAGAAAAAAAACTGGTTTTCATCTCAATCAATTGAAGAATAGCTCACACGATTTCTAACAATATGTACCTTCTTCTACAGAGAACTCATCCAGATATGATTAGATGATTCATGGTTATATGATGCCAAAATATCTAGTTGCACATCCTCATCATAGCGAGAAGGAATCAGTAAGGCAAAATGACAACCCCAAAGCTTCTACAAGAGAAGCCGTGACAATCTACCAAATGCACCAACCTCAAAGACTACCAGAAAGTCTAACTACCACTTCCATACATAACGAAAGGAATGTGACACGCAGTACTCTGAGTGGATTTTTTGTGTAGGGTGATTTTCCATTTCGGTATAAATTGAAACCCGAATCAAAAAGGAAATATAGAAATACCAAAATTTACTAACCGAAGTTTGGTTAGTACCATATTAGAAGCTCAGCCACGGGAGGTGCCAAACAAGAGTGCGGGACCGTCGAGCAACGATCCACGAGGGAAGAGAAAGGGGATCGAGAGCCCAATATTGTGGCTCTTGAGTGACCTTCGGTAAGGCCCGAGACCCACATGTCCCATTTCTTAGATGTGTGTTTGATATCGCATGCTGGGGAGGGTTCTGGTCTGTCTCAACAAGTGGCGGGTTGGTTAGAGAATTTGTCGTCATCCTAGAAGAAGTGGACCTTAGAATGGAACTTGCACATTACAACGTAACCTTTTGTGAGGATATGGGGAAGATGGATCCCAGTTAGACGATGCTGTCTCTTGTGAGTGGAAGGCCGTGGATTTTCCATGACGTGACTTGATTAGTTTGATTTCTTTTCAACGCAATCTAGTGCAAGCGGAGGGGTGGATCTTCCCTGACATGATGTTTTTTGTTGAATTATAGTGAGTTATTTCCATTTCCTCTTAACCAATTTAGGAAGAATCTTTTCCGGGCTAAAATATGGGGAAAACTAAGGACACAACTATGAAGCAAACATATACTTGCTAGTGGTGTGTAGCACACACACGAAGAAACATACCCCGCCCTCATGTAGTTCTAATGAGATGCAAATAGAAATCTACCATCAACCACACCACTGGTCAACCCACACGTGTGGACCCACCTCAATTGTGTACTTAAGAGGCTTCTTGCATTAAAGTTAAGCAAAATCACTTGGTTTTACATGTTATTTGGTAATTTTTGGTATATCCCATAGGCTAATGATTGTCTTGTATGTCTTATACATAGTCACAGCCTAATTACAAACAACCACCCCCCTTTTCTCTATTGTGCGCAACTTTATGGAGCTGGAAGGAAAAGTTGATGGATGAATGTATTGTAGAGGAGTAATAAATATGGTAGGGATATTTCATGACATACCTTGGTTGTGCAAAACTGAATTTCTCTTGAATATGTTTTCACGCAAAATTACTATGGTCTCTATTGCTTTATCAAAGTACAGCACACATTTTCCCATGTGATGTATGATTTCGTATTATACTTTGATTACAAGCAAGGTGTGGTAACAAGTCACATTGTTTCTTTTTCACGCAAGTATGCAATTTTGGGTGGAGTTCATTACATGAGGTGTTTGTGCTCGTGGTTAGGGATAAATTTTTTATCACACCAATGTGTATATATGCCTTCACAAGGCATTGATTTGGTACTTTGTGTTGCGGTAATAATGTGTATAATTTCGAATAAAGGGTTGGAGGAGCAATTGATATGATAGTGCACTGTAAATTATCAGCAACCCTAGTACACACATTTCAATACTAGGCATTAATATCTATATATATATATTTTTTCGTCTTAAGTACCAATATTTTCTAAAAAAACGATTTTCAACTATGTAAAAAAGTTCAAATTCCACTTTTTAAGCTGCTTGCACTTTTTTCTAAAAAAGTGGAATCTACACTTCGGGCTAACTAAACTTGCACGTGATGAAAACTAACCTGAAACTCCCAAAAAAAGAAACCATGTGCCGAAGACATGGCGAAACCGATGTATTATTTAAGTCTGTCGTCGTGCAAGACAAGTAGACAAGCGCAAGCCATATTAGGTCAAGTCGAGTTGATCGGTCACGAGCAGTGTGTAAGGCTCTGTTCAAAAACTGCATAGAGACTACAAAAGCGGGATCAAAACCAGTTTGGGGGAGAAGTATTGTTCAATAAAGTGAATCTGATTTTCGAATTGAAAAGTTCATGTTGATATAGCCATACTCAGAATCTCCAATGTTTGTTTGCTGACGTGACATATCCTCTTTCCTCCTAACCTGCCATGCTCATAACCCAAAAAACAATGGAGATGCCACTTTGGACTAGCCCCCTCCGTAAAGAACAACTATAAATATCCCTTTCACTTATGGGTCGATGCAATTGCTAAATTGTGACTATTTGATTCATGTTGCCCGTAGCAATGCACGTGCATTATACTAGCGATTGTTGTGGGTTAGTAGTTCAGCAGTTGGTGGAAAATGAAGACATATACCAACATAAATTGTGAATAAGAATGGCACAACTATGAAAAAGAATTAAAAAGGAAGGAAAAGGAGACAGAAAAATTTGAAAAGAAAAGTGGCAAAAAAATAAAACAAGAAAACCCAGTGCATAAGGCCTATATATGGTCCTCCCACATGTTGGGCTGTCCCATTTCGTAGGCACTTCAGGCAAGATCTTGTTTGGTCTCGCAATAGACGACACATAGTTGCACTCGTAAGGATCATCTAAGTGTCGTGTGTGGCCTTGTGCTAGTAGGGGACAACCCAATTACTCATGTGGGCGAACTACCTCCATATTATGCAACTACACAAGGCCCAATACTCAACAAAACTTCTTCTTACCCGCGCCAAGCATTCTCTCCCGTGGGGCTTGTCCACTTAGTGATTAATCCTACATCGCCTGTCTACGCAAAATGGGGTTGGGAGCTTGGCTATTTAATAGGGTGGGGTGCCACGCATGGAAGGCACGCATATAATTGGTTAGCCCAACGCAGTTCATGTCATTGGGGAGGGGGCACCAGCAACTCGATTTCTGATTCATTCAATCCAAGCAAGAAAATAGTGTGTCAAATGGATTGACTTTCGACCTGAGCTGTTCTATCAGCCATATTTCAAACCAGTGAGCTAATATTATGGATAGTTGTGGGCAACTCTTTGAGACTTCTCCAAGAGAAACAATGGAAATAAAATTGTTACAGGATTTCTATGCTTGCATGCCAGAAAAAACTGGTTTTCATCTCAATCAAATGAAGAATAGCTCACACGATTTCTAACAATATGTACCTTCTTCTACAGAGAACTCATCCAGATATGACTAGATGAGTCATGGTTATATGATGCCAAAATATCTAGCTGCACATCCTCAGCATAGCGTGTAGGAATCAGGAAGGCAAAATTACAACCCCAAAGCTTGTACAAGAGAAGCCGTGACAATCTACCAAATGCACCAACCTCAAAGACTACCAGAAAGTCTAGCTACCCCTTCCATACATAACGAAAGTAATGTGACGCATTGTACTCTGAGTGGATTTTCTATGTAGGGTCATGGTCCCTTTCGGTATAAATTGAAATCCGAATCAAAAAGGAAATATAGAAACACCAAAATTTACTAACCGAAGTTCGGTTAGTACTATATTAGAAGCTCAGCCACGCGAGGTGCCAAACAAGTGCGCGGGACCGTTGAGCAACGATCCACGAGGGAAGCGAAAGGGTATCGAGAGCCCAGTATTGTGGCTCTTGAGTGACCTTCGGTAAGGCCCGAGACCCACATGTCCCATTTCTTACATGTGTGTTTGATATCGGATGCTGGGGAGGGTTCCGGTATGTCTAAACAAGTGGCGGGTTGGCTAGAGAATTTATCGTCATCCTAGAAGAAGTGGACCTTAGAATGGAACTTGCACATTACAACGTAACCTTCTGTGAGGATATGGGGAAGATGGATCTTGGTTAGACGATGCGGTCTGTTGTGAGTGGAAGGGTGTGGATTTTCCATGACGTGACTTGATTAGTTTGATTTTTTTTCAACGCAATCTAGTGCGAGTGGAGGGGGTGGATCTTCCCTGACATGATGTTTTTTGTTGAATCTTTGTTAGTTATTTCTATTTCCTCTTAACCAATTTAGGAAAAATATTTTCTGGCCTAAAATATGGGGAAAACTAAGGAGACAACTATGAAGCAAACATATACTTGCTAGTGGTGTGTGGCACACACACAAAGAAACAAACCCCGCCCCCATGTAGTTCTAATGAGATGCAAATAGAAATCTGCCATCAACCACACCACTGGTCAACCCACACATGTGGACCCACCTAAATTGTGTGCTTAAGAGGCTTCCTGCATTACAGTTAAGCAAAATCACTTTGTTTTGCATGTTATTTGGAAATTTTGGTATATCCCATAGGCCAATGACTGCCTTGTATGTCTTATACATAGTGACGACCTAATTACAAACAACCATCCCCCTTTTCTCTATTGTGCCCAACTTTACAGAGTTGGAAGGAAAAGTGGATGGATGAATGTATTGTAGAGGAGTAATAAATATGGGAGGGACATTTCATTACATACCTTGGTTGTGCAAAACTGAACTTCTCTTGAATATGTTTTCATGCAGAATTACTATGGTCTCTATTTCTTTATCGAAGTACACCACACATTTGTCCATGTGATGTATGATTTCGTATTATACTTTGATTACAAGCAAGGTGTGGTAACAAGTCACAATGTATCTTTTTCACGCAAGTATGCAATTTTAGGTGGAGTTCATTACAAGAGGTGTTTGTGCTCGTGGTTAGGGATAAAGTTTTTATCACACCAATGTGTATATATGCCTTCATACGACATTGATTTGTTACTTTGTGTTGCAGTAATAATGTGTGTAAGTTTGAATTGAGGGTTGGATGAGCAATCGATACGATAGTGCACTGTAAATTATCAGCAACCCTAATGCACACATTTCAATACTAGGCATTAAATATGTTCATATAGATTATTTTTCGTCTTAAGTACCCATATTTTATAAAAAACTATTTTGAGCTATGTAAAAAAGTTCAAATTCCACTTTTTAAGCTGCTTACACTTTTTTCTAAAAAAAGTGGAATCTACACTTCGGGCTAACTAAACTTGCACATCATGAAAACTAACCCGAAACTCTCGAAAAAAAGAAACCATTTGCTGAAGACATGGCAAAACCGATGTATTATTTAAGTCTGTCATCGTGCAAGACAACTAGAGAAGCGCAAGCCATAATAAGTCAAGTCGAGTTGATCTACACGAGCAGTGTGTAAGGCTCCGTTCAAAAACTGTATAGAGAGTACAAAAGCAGGATCAAAACCAGTTTGGGGGAGAAGTATTGTTCACAAAAGTGAATCTGATTGTCGAATTGAAAAGTTCATGTTGATATAGCCAAACTCAGAATTTCTAATGTTTGTTTGCTAACGTGACATATCCTCTTTCCTCTCAATCTGCCATGCTCATAACCCGAAAAATAATGGAGATGCCACTTTGGACTAGCCCCCTCCGTAAAGAACAACTATAAATATCCCTTTCACTTATGTGTCGATGCAATTGCTAAATTGTGACTATTTGATTCATGTTGCCCGTAGCAATGAACGTGCATTGTACTAGCGATTGTAGTGGGTCAATACTTTAGCAGTTGGTGCAAAATGAAAGTGGTGGACATATAGCGACATAAATTGTGAATAAGAATGACACAACTATGAAAAAGAATAAAAAAGGAAGTAAAAGGAGACAGAAAAAACTGAAAACGCAAATGGCAAAAAAATAAAACAAGAAAACCCAGTGCTTAAGGCCTATAGATGGTCCTGCTGCGTGTTGGGGTGTACCATTTCGTAGGCACTTCAGGCAAGATCTTGCTTGTTCTCGCAACAGACGACATAGTTGTGCCCGTAAGGATAGGGACAACCCAATTACTCATGTGGGCTACATACCTCCTTATTATGCAACTACACAAGGCCCAATACTCGACAAAACTTCTTCTTGCCCGCGCCAAGCATTCTCTCCCGTGGGGCATGTCCACCTAGTGATTAATCCCACATCGCCTGCTACGCAAAATGGGGTAGGGAGCTTGGCTATTTAATAGGGTGGGGTGCCATGCATGGAAGGCATCCATATCATTGGTGAGCCCAACGCAGGGCATGTCATTGGGGAGGGGGCACCAGCAACTCGATTTCTGATTCATTCACTCCAAGCAAGCAAATAGTGTGTCAAATGGATTGACCTAAGCTGTTCTATGAGGCAGATTTCAAACTAGTGAGCTAATATTATGGATAGTTGTGGGCAACTCTTTGAGACTGCTACAAGAGAAACAATGGAAATAAACTTGTACAAGATTTCCATGCTTGCAGGCCAGAAAAAACTTGTTTTTATCTCAATCGAATGCAGAATAGCTCACATGATTTCTAACAATATGTACCTTCTTCTACAGAGAACTCATCCAGATATGACTAGATGAGTCATGGTTATATGATGCCAAAATATCTAGCTGCACATCCTCAGCATAGCGTGTAGGAATCAGGAAGGCAAAATTACAACCCCAAAGCTTGTACAAGAGAAGCCGTGACAATCTACCAAATGCACCAACCTCAAAGACTACCAGAAAGTCTAGCTACCCCTTCCATACATAACGAAAGTAATGTGACGCATAGTACTCTGAGTGGATTTTCTATGTAGGGTCATGGTCCCTTTCGGTATAAATTGAAATCCGAATCAAAAAGGAAATATAGAAACACCAAAATTTACTAACCGAAGTTCGGTTAGTACTATATTAGAAGCTCAGCCACGCGAGGTGCCAAACAAGTGCGCGGGACCGTTGAGCAACGATCCACGAGGGAAGCGAAAGGGTATCGAGAGCCCAGTATTGTGGCTCTTGAGTGACCTTCGGTAAGGCCCGAGACCCACATGTCCCATTTCTTACATGTGTGTTTGATATCGGATGCTGGGGAGGGTTCCGGTATGTCTAAACAAGTGGCGGGTTGGCTAGAGAATTTATCGTCATCCTAGAAGAAGTGGACCTTAGAATGGAACTTGCACATTACAACGTAACCTTCTGTGAGGATATGGGGAAGATGGATCTTGGTTAGACGATGCGGTCTGTTGTGAGTGGAAGGGTGTGGATTTTCCATGACGTGACTTGATTAGTTTGATTTTTTTTCAACGCAATCTAGTGCGAGTGGAGGGGGTGGATCTTCCCTGACATGATGTTTTTTGTTGAATCTTTGTTAGTTATTTCTATTTCCTCTTAACCAATTTAGGAAAAATATTTTCTGGCCTAAAATATGGGGAAAACTAAGGAGACAACTATGAAGCAAACATATACTTGCTAGTGGTGTGTGGCACACACACAAAGAAACAAACCCCGCCCCCATGTAGTTCTAATGAGATGCAAATAGAAATCTGCCATCAACCACACCACTGGTCAACCCACACATGTGGACCCACCTAAATTGTGTGCTTAAGAGGCTTCCTGCATTACAGTTAAGCAAAATCACTTTGTTTTGCATGTTATTTGGAAATTTTGGTATATCCCATAGGCCAATGACTGCCTTGTATGTCTTATACATAGTGATGACCTAATTACAAACAACCATCCCCCTTTTCTCTATTGTGCCCAACTTTACAGAGTTGGAAGGAAAAGTGGATGGATGAATGTATTGTAGAGGAGTAATAAATATGGGAGGGACATTTCATTACATACCTTGGTTGTGCAAAACTGAACTTCTCTTGAATATGTTTTCATGCAGAATTACTATGGTCTCTATTTCTTTATCGAAGTACACCACACATTTGTCCATGTGATGTATGATTTCGTATTATACTTTGATTACAAGCAAGGTGTGGTAACAAGTCACAATGTATCTTTTTCACGCAAGTATGCAATTTTAGGTGGAGTTCATTACAAGAGGTGTTTGTGCTCGTGGTTAGGGATAAAGTTTTTATCACACCAATGTGTATATATGCCTTCATACGACATTGATTTGTTACTTTGTGTTGCAGTAATAATGTGTGTAAGTTTGAATTGAGGGTTGGATGAGCAATCGATACGATAGTGCACTGTAAATTATCAGCAACCCTAATGCACACATTTCAATACTAGGCATTAAATATGTTCATATAGATTATTTTTCGTCTTAAGTACCCATATTTTATAAAAAACTATTTTGAGCTATGTAAAAAAGTTCAAATTCCACTTTTTAAGCTGCTTACACTTTTTTCTAAAAAAAGTGGAATCTACACTTCGGGCTAACTAAACTTGCACATCATGAAAACTAACCCGAAACTCTCGAAAAAAAGAAACCATTTGCTGAAGACATGGCAAAACCGATGTATTATTTAAGTCTGTCATCGTGCAAGACAACTAGAGAAGCGCAAGCCATAATAAGTCAAGTCGAGTTGATCTACACGAGCAGTGTGTAAGGCTCCGTTCAAAAACTGTATAGAGAGTACAAAAGCAGGATCAAAACCAGTTTGGGGGAGAAGTATTGTTCACAAAAGTGAATCTGATTGTCGAATTGAAAAGTTCATGTTGATATAGCCAAACTCAGAATTTCTAATGTTTGTTTGCTAACGTGACATATCCTCTTTCCTCTCAATCTGCCATGCTCATAACCCGAAAAATAATGGAGATGCCACTTTGGACTAGCCCCCTCCGTAAAGAACAACTATAAATATCCCTTTCACTTATGTGTCGATGCAATTGCTAAATTGTGACTATTTGATTCATGTTGCCCGTAGCAATGAACGTGCATTGTACTAGCGATTGTAGTGGGTCAATACTTTAGCAGTTGGTGCAAAATGAAAGTGGTGGACATATAGCGACATAAATTGTGAATAAGAATGACACAACTATGAAAAAGAATAAAAAAGGAAGTAAAAGGAGACAGAAAAAACTGAAAACGCAAATGGCAAAAAAATAAAACAAGAAAACCCAGTGCTTAAGGCCTATAGATGGTCCTGCTGCGTGTTGGGGTGTACCATTTCGTAGGCACTTCAGGCAAGATCTTGCTTGTTCTCGCAACAGACGACATAGTTGTGCCCGTAAGGATAGGGACAACCCAATTACTCATGTGGGCTACATACCTCCTTATTATGCAACTACACAAGGCCCAATACTCGACAAAACTTCTTCTTGCCCGCGCCAAGCATTCTCTCCCGTGGGGCATGTCCACCTAGTGATTAATCCCACATCGCCTGCTATGCAAAATGGGGTAGGGAGCTTGGCTATTTAATAGGGTGGGGTGCCATGCATGGAAGGCATCCATATCATTGGTGAGCCCAACGCAGGGCATGTCATTGGGGAGGGGGCACCAGCAACTCGATTTCTGATTCATTCACTCCAAGCAAGCAAATAGTGTGTCAAATGGATTGACCTAAGCTGTTCTATGAGGCAGATTTCAAACTAGTGAGCTAATATTATGGATAGTTGTGGGCAACTCTTTGAGACTGCTACAAGAGAAACAATGGAAATAAACTTGTACAAGATTTCCATGCTTGCAGGCCAGAAAAAACTTGTTTTTATCTCAATCGAATGCAGAATAGCTCACATGATTTTTGACAATATGTACCTTCTTCTACAGAGAACTCATCCAGATATGACTAGATGATTCATGGTTATATGATGCCAAAATATCTAGTTGCACATCCTCAGCATAGCGAGAAGGAATCAATAAGGCAAAATGACAACCCCAAAGCTTGTACAAGAGAAGCCGTGACAATCTACCAAATGCACCAACCTCAAAGACTACCAGAAGTCTAACTACCACTTTCGTACATAACGAAAGGAATGTGACGCGTAGTACTCTGAGTGGATTTTCTGTGTCGGGTGATTTTCCCTTTCGGTATAAATTGAAACCCGAATAAAAAAGGAAATATAGAAATACCAAAATTTACTAACCGAAGTTTGGTTAGTACCATATTAGAAGCTCAGCCACAGGAGGTGCCAAACAAAAGTGCGGGAGCGTCGAGCAACGATCCACGAGGGAAGAGAAAGGGGACCGAGAGCCCAATATTGTGGTTCTTGAGTGACCTTCGGTAATGCCCGAGACCCACATGTCCCATTTCCTACATGTGTGTTTGATATCGGATGCTGGGGAGGGTTCTGGTATGTCTCAACAAGTGGCGGGTTGGCTAGAGAATTTGTCGTCATCCTAGAAGAAGTGGACCTTAGAATGGAACTTGCACATTACAACGTAACTGAGGGAGTCCTGGATTAGGGGGTGTCCGGATAGCCGAACTATCACCGTTGGCCGGACTCCTGGACTATGAAGATACAAGATTGAAGACTTCGTCCCATGTCCAGATGGGACTTTCCTTGGCGTGGAAGGCAAGGTTGGCGATATGGATATGTAGATCTCCTACCAGTGTAACCGACCCTGTGTAACCCTAACCCTCTCCGATGTCTATATAAACCGGAGGGTTTTAGTCCGTAGGACGAACAACAATCATACCATAGGCTAGCTTCTAGGGTTTAGCCTCTTTAATCTCATGATAGATCTACTCTTGTACTACCCATATCATCAATATTAATCAAGCAGGAGTAGGGTTTTACCTCCATCGAGAGGGCCTGAACCTGGGTAAAAACATCGTGTCCCTTGTCTCATGTTACCATCCGCCTAGACGCATAGTTCGGGACCCCCTACCCAAGATCCGCCGGTTTTGACACCGACATTGGTTCTTTCATTGAGAGTTCCTTTGTGTCGTCACCTTTAGGCCCGATGGCTCCTTCGATCATCAACAACGATGCGGTCCAGGGTGAGACTTCTCTCCCCGGACAGATCTTTGTATTCGGCGGCTTTGCACTGCGGGCCAATTCACTTGGCCATCTGGAGTAGATCGAAAGCTACGCCCCTGGCCATCAGGTCAGATTTGGGAGTTTGAACTACACGACTAACATCCACAGAGACTTGATCTTCGACGGATTCGAGCCACAGCCAAGCACGCCTCACTGTCTCGATGGGTATGATCTAGCTCTGCCGCCGAACAGTACCCTGGAGGCCGCACCAGCGTCCTCTCCGACCCTTAGCTCGGAGCCGACTTCGCCAATCGAGGACGAGTGGCTGGACACCGCCTCGGGGGCTACGATCTCTACGGTGATTGAGCCGAACACCATCCCTGTCCTTTGCAAAGCCCGTGACTTCGAGGGGCCGGACTCCTCTCTGGACTTCGAACCTCCCGCGCCCCTGCCGATCAAATCTGATTGGGCACCAGTTATGGAGTTCACTGCCGCGTACATCTTTCAGCACTCGCCCTTTGGCGACATCCTGAATTCACTAAAGTCTCTCTCTTTATCAGGAGAGCCCTGGCCGGACTATGGTCAGGAAGGTTGGGATGCGGGCGACGAAGAAATTCAACACCCACCCACCACCCACTTTTTAGCCACTATCGATGATTTAACCGACATGCTCGACTTCGACTCCGAAGACATCGACGGTATGGACGACGATGCAGGAGACAACCAAGAACCAGCGCCTACAGGGCACTGGAAGGCCACCTCGTCATACGACATATACATTGTGGACATCCCAAAAGATGGGAATGGCAATGGAACAGCGGAGGATGACCTCTCCAAGAAACAGCCCAAGCGCCGGCGTCAGCGGCGCCACTCTAAATCCCGCCAAAGCAAAAACGGTGATTCCAGCATGGGAGATAATAACACCCCGGACAGTGCCGAAGACAACCCCCTCCAGCAGGATTCAGCACAGGAGGAGGGAGAAGCCAGCCCTCATGATAGAGCGGCAAACAGAGAGGTAGAGGACGATAATTATATGCCTCCCTCCGAAGACGAAGCAAGCCTCGACGTCGACGAATTTGTCGTGCCTGAGGATACCGTCGAACAAGAGCGTTTCAAGCGCAGGCTTATGGCCACGGCAAGTAGCCTCAAGAAAAAGCAGCAGCAGCTTAGAGCTGACCAAGACTTGCTAGCTGACAGATGGACCGAAGTCCTTGCAGCCGAAGAGTACAAACTCGATCGCCCCTCCAAGAGCTACCCAAAACGACATATTGGAGGACAAGGCAAGGCAAATAAGATTGATCTACGGATCGCGTGGGCGCCCCACAACACGTGATGACAACCATCACGCCGGATACAGCAATTCCGACCGGGCCGAACACAGTAGACAAAGCTCATTTGAGCTGCGTCGTGATATAGCCCAATACAGAGGCGCCGCACACCCACTATGCTTCACAGACAAAGTAATGGATCATCAAATCCCCGAGGGTTTCAAACCCGTAAACATTGAATCACACGACAACACAACAGATCCTGCAGTTTGGATCAAGGACTATCTCCTTCACATCCACATGGCCCGCGGTGTTGATCTACACGCCATCAAATACCTCCCACTCAAGCTTAAAGGACCAGCTCGACATTGGCTCAACAGCTTGCCAGCAGAATCAATTGGTTGTTGGGAAGACCTAGAAGCCGCATTCCTTGATAACTTCCAGGGCACATATGTGCGACCACTAGACGTCGATGACCTAAGCCACATAATTCAGCAGCCAGATGAATAGGCCAGACAATTCTGGACACAGTTCTTAACTAAGAAAAATCAAATCGTTGACTGTCCGGATGCAGAGGCCCTTGCAGCCTTCAAACATAACATCCATGATGAGTGGCTTGCCCGACACCTAGGATAGGAAAAGCCGAAATCCATGGAAGCCCTCACATCACTCATGACCCGCTTCTGCGCGGGAGAGGACAGCTGGCTAGCTCACAGTAACAACCTGACCAAAAACCCTGGTAGTTCGGATACCAAGGACAACAATGGTAGGTCGCGTCGCAACAAGCACAAGCGCCGCATTAGCGGTGATAATGCCGAAGATACGACAGTCAATGCCAGATTCAGAGGCTCTAAACCCGGTCAGCGGAAAAAGCCGTTCAAAGGAAATACTCAGGGCCCGTCCAATTTGGACCGAATACTCGATCGCTCGTGCCAGATACATGGCACCCCCGAAAAACCAGCCAACCACACCAACATGGATTATTGGGTGTTCTAGCAGGCAGGCAAGTTAAATGCCGAAAACAACGACAAGGGGCTGCATGGCGATGACGAGGAGGAGCCCCGACTGCCGAACAATAGAGGACAGAAGGGCTTTCCCCCACAAGTGCAAACGGTGAACATGATATATGCAACCCACATACCCAAAAGGGAGCGGAAGCGTGCACTAAGGGACGTATACGCGATGGAGCCAGTCGCCCCAAAGTTCAACCCATGGTCCTCCTGCCCGATCACTTTTGATCGAAGGGACCACCCCACTAGCACCCACCATGGCGGATTTTCCGCATTGGTTCTTGACCCAATCATTGACGGATTTCACCTCACTAGAGTCCTGATGGACGGCGGCAGCAGCCTGAACCTGCTTTACCAGGATACAGTGTGCAAAATGGGCATAGACCCCTCATGGATTAAACCCACAAAAACGACCCTTAAAGGCGTCATACCAGGTGTAGAGGCCAACTGTACAGGCTCAGTTACACTCGAAGTGGTCTTCGGATCCCCGGATAACTTCCGAAGCGAGGAATTAATCTTCGACATAGTCCCGTTCCACAGCGGCTATCACGCACTGCTCGGACAAACCGCATTTGCAAAGTTCAATGCGGTGCCGCACTACGCATACCTCAAGCTCGAGATGCCAGGGCCTTGAGGAGTAATCACGGTCAATGGAAACACCGAACGCTCTCTCCGAACGGAGGAGCATACGGGGGCCCTCGCGGCGGAAGTACAAAGCAGCCTCTTAAGGCAATTCTCGAGTCCGACTACTAAACGTCCGGACACCGTCAAGCGCGCCCGGAGTAACCTACAACAAGATCGCCTGGCACGTTCCGATCACGCGTAGCAATGCGACCCCAACCCCAGCCCTTGCGAAATCGCAAAACCAGTACCACGCGTACATAACTACGCTCTGGAGATACTATGGGCATAGGGGGAGGGGCACGACCACGGCATGCCCAGAGTGCGGCTGAACCGCACTAGGGGCTCCCAATTGTGTCATTCTTTTTTTTTCTTATTCTCAGGACTCCGTTTTCCAGAAGCCCTGTCCGGCAGTAGAATCGCCGAACTCACGATGCAACAGCCAGGGAAGCAGAAAAGCTACGTCGAGTGTCTAGGTGGTCTCTATTACGAGCAGTATACCTGTTTTACATACCATCCCGCAGCCTACCCCTGAAGGGGGACATGTTAAATAGTCCCACCCTTGCTTATCGCACTATTTGTATCGTTCTGCTTTCATTGCAGTATCTTTTGAATAAACAATACATAGCTTCTGCTTATTATTGCATTCCTTTTTTTCCATAAAATGTCCATCTATGACATGTTGCACCCGTACAACTTGGTATGGTCAATACACCAGGGGCTTAAGTACCCCAAAACATGGTGTGATAAGTCCGAACACTTTCACAAGTGCGGCACCCCGAACTTATAGCATTATATGCATCGGCTCCGAATCATGTCTTGGGTCAATAGTTGGGTTTGCCCGGCTCCCATGTTCTGGTACCTTACGTTCCGTTATATCGGCTAAGGTAGCGCTGGGAGAACCACTGCGATTGTGCCCCGGTTGAGCTGGGTTGAGCACCTCAGTGGAGAAAGCTAAAATTGACCGTCATGATAGGGCGAGAGCCGGTCGCTGTTCGAGAGGTTTTTCGGGTCCGTAAAGACTCATGCCGCTTACAGCGAGGAGTCGGCATTGTCCGGCCAAGGCGTGGATAGCTCCCCGAACTCGGTCTTCCGAATACCAGGGGCTTCGCCGAAATTTAAAATTATAGAATTCTATGGCTAAGTGAGAGTGTTCAAGCATTATAGTCTGGTTGCCTCGTTCTCGTGTTGAACGCCTCCCTCGAAGGACCAAATAATGGGAACAAGAGCGCTCAAGTTTATCCTGAACACCCCAGCACTCGTGGCATGGGGGCTGAAGCCAACAACTCGCCATCTCTCAAATTTGATAAACGGCCGCACAGAAGGTAATATTTTAAATTAAACAAGCGTTGCTTAGCGCATATGAACAAAGTTTTCAGCGCATAGGATAACAAATGCGAGTCTACTAAAAAATTACATCATTGGAGCATTCACCCGCTATAAGGCGGGCACCCTTCAGGACGCCCTCATAGTACATCTCGGGCTTGCGATACTCCTTGCCCGGCGGTGGCGCGTCCGTCACAAGCTTCTCGGCGTCCATCTTGCCCCAGTGCACTTTAGCATGGGCAAGGGCCCGACGGGCACCTTCAATGCAGATAGAACGCTTGATGTCTTCAATCCATGGATAGGCGTCCACCAGCCACTGCACCAGACCAAAGTAGCTCCTAGGCATGGATTCTTTAGGCCACAGCCGAACTATGAGGCCCTTCATGGCCTGTTCGGCCACCTTATGGAGCTCGACCAGCTTCTTCAGCGGGTCGCTCAAGGTCACCGGATCTCCGGCCTCACCAATTGAGACCAGAACACCTTTTCCGTCGAGCTCCCCTCCTCGCCTCGGTAGAACGCGGCAGCATCGGACACACTACGGGGCAGATCTGCGAACGCTCCTGGAGAGCTCCAAATTCGGGTAAGTAACAGATAATTCACTTTTACATGCTTGCTTTGCATGAAGAATGCCTTACCCGCCGCTATCTTTTTTATCGCCTCAATCTCCTGGAGGGCCTTCTGGGCTTCGGCCTTAGCGGCTTTGGCACTCTCAAGAGCCAAGGCGAGCTCGGACTCTCGAGTCTTTGAGTCACGCTCCAAACTCTCGTGTTTTTCCACGAGAGCCTGGAGCTCTTACCACACCTCCGCCACCCGCGCCTCCTGCTTCTCTCGCTCGGTGCGCTCTAAGGCTGCACTATTTTCGGCCTTGGACACCGCTTCCTTCAGGGTCGCCACCTCGTTCGTGGCCCCTGCAATACTCACGTTATTCCTGTCATTTTTTGCAACCAAATCCTTTCTATAAGGTATTACTTTAATAAGGTATTACTTACCTTCCTTGTCCTCGAGCTGCTTCTTGGCAAGGCCGAGCTCGTTCTCGGACCGCTCGAGGCTGTCCTTCAATGCATTGACCTCCGCAGTTAGTGCGGCAGAGGTCAGCAGCGCAGCCTGCATTCCCATATTGACATATTTATGTTAGACTCCTACGTATATCTTTTTAGATCCTCAACTCGGCTTTTCTTTCCGAACACTGAACTAAGCATCAGGGGCTACTGTCTATGCGGTAATATTCTTACATATCTTAAAAACTTACCTCAAATCCTGTTAGAAGGCTGGTACAGGCTTCAGTCAGCCTGCTCTTGGCGGACTGAACTTTATGGATCACCGCACTCATGATAGTGCGGTGCTCCTCGTTGATGGAGGCGCCGTTAAGCGCCTCCAGCAAGCTGTCCGGTGCCTCCGGTTGGACGGAGGCCATCGGCGTCGCAGTCTTGCCCTTCTTAAGAAGGGGCCGCCTGCCGGACTTCGGAACCACTGTAGGTTCCGGTACGGAGTCCGGCACAAGGCCGGACTTAGAGCCCTTTGGGGTTTTGCCCCCTTTGCGCCTGGAGTCCGGCAGGTCGCCTTGCGGCGCCTCCAGGACAACCTCCTCCTAGTTGGGCCCCTTTTGGGACTCCACCGCGGCATCGTCTGCGTCACAAGGGGAGGAGGCGGTCAGAAGTGAAGTGCTATTCACATCCAACGATTCCAGGGAGCCGCTCGACAAAGCGGGGAGCTCGTCCTTGGGCGGGCTACATGGTTGTATTCGGCGTTAGAAGACACAATGCGACAAATGAAAAATCATGAGTTATTCTGGAATCCGGACACTTACGATCTCGCCAGGGGCTTGGCCCTCGAGGGCCACTCCTCTTTGCTGCGGGAGTCCTGGATCAGGGGGTGTCCGGATGGCCGGACTATGACCTTTGGCCGGACTCCCGGACTATGAAGATACAAGATTGAATACTTCGTCCCGTGTCCAGATGGGACTTTCCTTGGCATGGAAGGCAAGCTTGGCGATATGATATGAAGATCTCCTCCCATTGTAACCGACTCTGTGTAACCCTAGCCCTCTCCGGTGTCTATATAAACCGGAGAGTTTTAGTACGTAGGACGAACAACAATCATACCATAGGCTAGCTTCTAGGGTTTAGCCTCTCTGATCTCGTGGTAGATCAACTCTTGTACTACCCATATCATCAATATTAACCAAGCAGGAGTAGGGTTTTACCTCCACCAAGAGGGCCCGAACCTGGGTAAAAACATCGTGTCCCTTCTCTCCTCTTACCATCCGCCTAGACGCACATTTCGGGACCCCCTACCCGAGATCTGCCGGTTTTGACACCGACATTGGTGCTTTCATTGAGAGTTCCTCTGTGTCGTCACCTTTAGGCCCGATGGCTTCTTCGATCGTCAACCACGATGCGGTCCAGGGTGAGACTTTTCTCCCCAGACAGATCTTCGTATTCGGCGGCTTCGCACTGCGGGCCAACTCACTTGGCCATATGGAGCAGATCGAAAGCTACGCCCCTGGCCATCAGGTCAGGTTTGGAAGCTTAAATTACACGGCCGACATCCGCGGGGACTTGAGCTTCGACGGATTCAAGCCACGGCCGAGCGTGCCGCACTGTCCGGATGGGCATGATCTAACTCTGCCACCGGACAGTGCCCAGAGTGCCGCTCAGGTGTCCGCTCCGATCATTAGCTCGGAGCCGACTGCGCTAGTCGGGGATGGACGGTTGGACGCCGCCCCAGGAGCCGCAATCTCTACGGCGATAGAGCCGAATACCAGCTTAGTCCTTTGCAAGGCCCATGACTCCAAGGTGCGGACTCCGTTCCGGACTCCGTTCCGGACTCCGTTCCGAACTCCGAATCTCCTGCACCCCTTCCGATCGAACCCGATTGGGCTCCGATCATGGACTTCACCGCTGCAGACGTCTTTCAGCACTTGCCCTTTGGTGATATCCTGAACTCCCTAAAGTCTCTCTCTTTGTCAGGAGAGCCCTAGTCGGACTATGGTCAGCAGGGTTGGGATGTGGACGACAAAGAAATTCGAAACCCACCCACCACCCACTTTGTAGCCACTGCCGATGATCTAACCGAGATGCTCGACTTCGACTCCGAAGACATTGACGGTATGGACGCGGATGAAGGAGACGACCAAGAACCAGCACCTATAGGGCACTGGAAGGCCACCTCGTCATATGACATATACATGGTGGACACCCCCAAAGCAGGGGATGGCGATGAAAAAGAGGAGGACGACCCCTCCAATAAGCAACCCAAGCGCCGACGTCAGCGGCGCCACTCTAAATCCCGCCAAAGCAAGAACGGCGAATCCGGCACCGGAGACGTCAACACCACGGACAGTGCCGAAGACATCCCCCTCCAGCAGGATTTAGCGCAGGAGGACGAAGGAGCCAGCCCTCATGAGAGAGCGGCCGACAGAGAGGTCGAGGATGACAATTATATGCCTCCCTCCGAAGACGAGGCAATCCTCGACGACGACGAATTCATCATGCCAGAGGATCCCGTCAAATAAGAGCGTTTCAAACGCAGGCTTATGGCCACGGCAAGCAGCCTCAAGAAAAAAACAGCAGCAGCTTAGAGGTGACCAAGACCTTCTAGCCGATAGGTGGACTGAAGTCCTGGCGGCTGAAGAGTATAAACTCAAACGCCCCTCCAAGAGTTACCCAAATCGCAGGCTGCTACCCCAACTAGAGGAGGAAGCAACTAAACCTACATCACCAGCGTACGATGCGCCCGATCGGCCACCCCATGGCCGCGACAGAGAGGCCCTCCGGCCCTCAATCCAAGCCGCACCCTAGCATCGCTCTAAGAATAATAGAGCACGGGGAAACGCAACAGACCTGCGAGACATATTGGAGGATAAGGCAAGGCAAACAAGATCGATCTATGGATCGCGTGGGCGCCCCACATCACGTGATGATAACCGTCACACCGGATATGATAAATACGGCCAGGCCGAATACAACAGACCAAGCTCATTCGAGCTGCGTCGCGATATAGCCCAGTAAAGGGGCGCCGCACACCCACTATGCTTCACAGACGAAGTAATGGATCATCAAATCCCCGAGGGTTTTAAACCCGTAAACATCGAATCATACGATGGCGCAACTGATCCCGCGGTATGGATCGAGGATCATCTCCTTCATATCCACATGGCCCGTGGTGATGATCTACACGCCATCAAATACCTCCCGCTCAAGCTTAAAGGACCAGCTCGACATTGGCTTAACAGCCTGCCAGCAGAGTCAATTAGTTGCTGGGAGGACCAGGAATCCGCATTCCTTGACAACTTCCAGGGCACTTATGTGCGACCACCAGACGCTGATGACCTAAGCCACATAATCTAGCAGCTAGAGGAATCGGCCAGGCAATTCTGGACACGGTTCCTAACCAAGAAAAATCAAACAGTCGACTGTCCGGACGCCGAGGCCCTTGCAGCCTTCAAGCACAACATCCGAGACAAATGGCTTGCCCGGCACCTAGGACAGGAAAAGCCAAAATCTATGGCAGCCCTCACGACACTCATGACCCGCTTCTGCGCGGGCGAAGACAGCTGGCTAGCTCGTAGCAATAACATAACCAAGAGCCCTGGCAATTCGGATACCAAGGACAACAATGGCAGGTCACGTCGCAACAAGCACAAGCGCCGCATTAACGGCGACAATACTGAGGATACGGCAGTCAATGCCAGATTCAGAGGCTCTAAACCCGGTCAGCGGAAGAAGCCATTCAAAAGAAACCCTCCGGGCCCATCCAGCTTAGACCGGATACTCGATCGCTCGTGCCAGATACACGGCACCCCCGAACAACCAGCCAACCACACCAACAGGGACTGTTGGGTGTTCAAGCAGGCAGGCATGTTAAGTGCCGAAACCAGAGACAAGGGGCTGCGTAGCGATAACGAGGAGGAGCCCCGGCCACCGAACAACAGAGGACAGAAGGGATTACCCCCGCAAGTGCGGACGGTGAACATGATATACGCAACCCACATCCCCAAAATGGAGCGGAAGCGTGCTCTCAAGGACGTCTATGCGTTGGAGCCAGTCGCCCCAAAGTTTAACCCATGGTCCTCCTGCCCGATCACTTTTGATCGAAGGGACCACCCCACTAGCATCCGTCACGGCGGATTCGCCGCATTGGCCCTAGACCCAATCATTGATGGATTTCACCTCACCAGAGTCCTCATGGACGACGGCAGCAGCCTGAACCTGCTTTATCAGGATACAATGTGAAAAATGGGTATAGATCCCTCAAGGATTAAACCCACAAAGACAACCTTTAAATGCGTCATACCAGGTGTAGAAGCCAGCTGTACAGGCTCGGTTACACTCGAAGTGGTCTTCGGATCCCCGGATAATTTCCGAAGTGAAGAGTTAATCTTCGACATAGTCCCCTTCCGCAGTGGCTATCACGCCCTGCCCGGACGAACCGCATTTGCAAAATTCAATGCGGTGCCGCACTATGCACATCTCAAGCTCAAGATGCCAGGCCCTCGCGGAGTCATCATGGTAAATGGAAACACCGAACGCTCTCTCCGAACGGAGGAGCACACGGCAGCCCTGGCGGCGGAAGTACAGAGCAGCCTCTCAAGGCAATTCTCCAATCCGGGTGTTAAACGTCCGGACAACGTCAAGCGTGCCCGAAGTAACCTACAACAAAGCCGGCTGGCACGTGCCGAGTGTGCATAGCAGTGCGGCCCCAACCCTAGCCCTCGCCAGACAGTGATATCGGTACCACGGTACATAATTACACTTTGAAAGTACCATGGGCATAAGAGGGGGGGGGGCACAACTACGGCACGCCCAGAATGCGGCTCAACCGCACTTAGGGGCTCCCTATTCTGCCGTTTCTTTTTTATATACTTTCAGGACTCAACCAGTCGGACGGCCTGTCCGGCAATACACTAGCCGAACACATGATGCAATAGCCAAGGCAAGAACAAGCCGCATCGAATGTCCTGGTGGTCTCTATAACGAGTTAAATACCTGTTTTTACTTAAAGTCCCGCAGCTTGCCCCTGGAGGGGGACATGTCAAATAATCCCATCTCTTGCTTATCGCACTATTTGTATCGTTCTGCTTTCATAGCAACCCTTTTTTAATAAACAATACATAGCTCTTATCTATTATTGTATTCATCTATTTTTTATACAAATATCTTCAGTCATGACATTATGCAACCGTACACTTTGGTACGGCCAATACACCAGGGGCTTAAGCACCCCATAACATGGTGTGAGAAGACCGAACACTCTCACGAGTGCGGCACCCCGAACTTATAGCACTATATGCATCGGCTCCGAATCATGTCTTGGGTCAATAGTTGGGTTTGCCCGGCTCCCATGTTTTGGTACCTTACGTTCCGCAATGTTGGCTAAGGTAGCGCTAGGAGAACTACTGCGATTGTGTCCCAGTTGAGCTGGGTTAACACCTCAGTAGAGAAAGGTAAAACTGACCGTCATGATAGTGCGAGAGACCGGTCGCTATTCGCGAGGTTTTTCGAGTCCTTAAAGACTTATGCCTCTTAGAGCGAGGAGCCGGACTTATCCGGCCTAGGCGTGGATAGCGCCCCGAACTCGGTCTTCTGAATACTAGGGGCTTCACCGAAATTTAAAATTATAGAATTCTATGGCTAAGTGAGAGTGATAAAGCATTATAAGTCCGATGGCCTGGTTCGTTGTGCTGAGTGCCTCCCTAGATGGACCCAAGAATGGGAACAAGAGCGCTCAGGTTTATCCCGAACACCCCAGCACTCATGGCATGGGGGTAGAAGCCGACGACTGGCATCTCTCAGATTTGATAAACGGCCGCACAGAAGGTAATATTTTAAATTAACAAAGTGTTGCTTAACACATATGAACAAAGTTTTCAGCGTACAGGATAACAGATGCGAGTCTACTCAAAAAATACATCTTTGGAGCATTCACCCGCTATAAGGCGGGCACCCTTTAGGACGCCCTTATAATACATCTCGGGCGTGCGATACTCCTTGCCCGGCGGTGGCGCGTCCGTCAAAAGCTTCTCCGCGTCCAGCTTGCCCCAGTGCACTTTAGCACGGGCGGGGGCCCGACGGGCACCTTCAATACGGACGGAGCGCTTGATGACCTCAATCCACGGACACGCGCCCACCAGCCGCCGCACCAGACCGAAGTAGCTCCCGGGCATGGCTTCCCTAGGCCATAGCCGAACTATGAGGCTCTTCATGTCCTGTTCGGCCACCTTGTGGAGCTCGACCAGCTGCTTCAGCTGGTCGCTCAGGGGCACCGGATGTTTGGCCTCAGCATACTGAGACCAGAACACCTTTTCCGTCGAGCTCCCCTCCTCGGCTCGGTAAAACGCGGCAACATCAGACACACTACAGGGCAGATCGGCGAATGCTCCTGGAGAGCTCCGGATTCGGGTAAGTAACAGATAATTTACTTTTATGTTCTTGCTTTGCATAAAGAATGCCTTACCCGCCGCTATCTTCTTCATCGCTTCGATCTCCTGGAGGGCCTTCTGGGCTTCGGCCTTAGCGGTCTTGGCACTCTCAAGTACCAAGGCGAGCTCGGACTCCCGAGTCTTCGAGTCACGCTCCAAACTCTCGTGTTTTTCCACGAGAGCCTAGAGCTCTTGCCGCACCTCCGCCACCCGCGCCTCCTGCTTCTCTCGCTCGGTGCGCTCCAAGGCCGCACTGTTTTCAGCCTTGGAGACCGCCTCCTTTAGGGTCGCCACCTCGGCCGTGGCCCCTGCAACATTTACTTTGGTCCTGTCATTATTTGCAACCAAGTATTTCTATATACATTTACATGCGGTACTACATACCCTCCTTGTCCTCGAGCTGCTTCTTGGCACGGCAGAGCTCGCTCTCGGACCGCTCGAGGCTCTCCTTCAATGCATTGACCTCCGCAGTCAGTGCGGCAGAGGTCAGCAGCGCAGCCTGCATTCCCATATTGACATATTTTTGTTAGACTCCTGCGTATATCTTTTTAGATCCTCAGCTCGGCTTTTCTTTCCGAACGCCGAATTGAGCATCAGGGGCTACTGTCTATGCGGTAACATTTTTATATGTTTTGAATAGATACCTCAAAGCATGTTAAAAGACTTGTACATGCTTCTGTCAGCCCGCTCTTGGCGGACTGAACCTTCTGAATCACCGCACTCATAATAGTGCGGTGTTCCTCGTCGAAGGAGGCGCCGTTAAGCACCTCCAGCAAATTGTTCGTCGCCTCCGGATGGACGGAGGACGCCGGTGTCGTAGGCTTGCCTTTCTTATGAAGGCGCTGCCTGTCGGACTCTGGAACCGTTGATGGTTCCGGAGTAGTGTCTGGCCCGGGGCCGGACTTAGATCCCTCTGGGGCTTTACCCCCTTTGGGCCTGGTGTCCGGGAGGTCACCTTGAGGCGCCTCCAGGACCACCTCCTCCTGGTTCATTCCCTTTTGGGACTCCACCTCGGTGTCGTCCGCAGGGAGAGGGGAGGAGGCCGTCGGAAGTGAAGCGCTGTTCACATCCGACGAATTCAGGGAGCCGCTCGATGAATCACCGAGCTGACCTCTGGGCGGACTGCATAATTAAATTCGGCGTCAGAAGCTACCGAATAATAGAGGAGCGCCATAAGTCATTCGGGTAACCGGACACTTATGATTTTGCCAGGGGCTTGACCCTGGATGGCCATTCCTCCCCGCCGTCTTCGGCATCGGAGGCGTAGTCCGGCAGAAGGGTCTTCCCCTTCTTGGACCCTCCGGCCTCCCCAGTTGGGGCGGCCTTTCTTTTCTTTCCTCCCCCCGTTGGAGGGGGAGAGGCTTCTTCTTATTCCTCCTCCTCGTCTTCAGAGGCGGAGGGTGCTTCGGGGTTGTCGGGCGATGAATCCGACACCACCAGCCACCGGGAGCTCTTTCGAGTCCTTGTGGCCTTCTTCTTGGCCTTCTTCTCCAGCACTATGTGAGGTGCCGGAACCGGCAGCCCCGTTAATCGGGCGTCCGCTAGGTCTTCTGGTAGGGGAGCCGGACAGATAACATGCCCGGACTTCTTCAGCCAGTCCTGTCAAAGGTAGGGGAGTTTAGATCCTGCATAGAGTTAGACTATGAAAGACAAGAGTCCTGTAAAGGGTAGAATAGCTTACCTCGTTGGCCTGGCGCCGCAAGCTGAATCCGCGATCTTCGGTAGCGGCTGCGGGGGCCTCGGCGCCCTTGAACAGCACCTTCTAGGCATCTTCGTACGTAGTGTTGAATTGCCCGCTCAAGGTTTGGTGCTGTGCCGGATAAAACTCCCACAATTTGAAGGCTCGTTGTTGGCATGGGAGGACCCGGCGGATAAGCATGACCTAGACTATGTTGACGAGCTTGAGATTCTTGTTCACCAGCTTTTTGACGCAGGTTTGGAGTCCGGTCAGCTCTTTCGAATCTCCCCATGTTAGGCCCGTCTCTTTCCAGGAGGTGAGCCGTGTGGGAAAGCCAGATCGGAATTCAGGGCCGCTTCCCATTTGGGGTCGTGCGGCTCGGTGATGTAGAACCACCCCGATTGCCACCCTTTTATTGTTTCCATGAAGGAGCCCTCGAGCCATAGGACGTTGGCCATCCGGCCCACCATGGCACCTCCGCACTCCACTTGGCGGCGACCCACTACTTTCGGCTTGACATTAAAAGTCTTCAGCCATAAGCCAAAGTGGGGCTGGATGCAGAGGAAGGCGTCGCACACGACGGTAAACGCCGAGATGTTGAGGATGAAGTTCGGGGCCAGATCGTGGAAGTCCAGGCCATAGTAGAACATGAGCCCCCGGACGAACGGGTGAAGAGGAAAACCCAGTTCGCGGAGGAAATGGGGAAGAAAAACATCCCTCTCATGGGGCCTGGGGGTGGGGATGAGTTGCCCCACATCTGGAAGCCGGTGCGCGATGTCGTCAGACAGGTATCCGGCTTCCTCAGCTTTTTGATTTGCCCCTCCGTGACGGAGGAGGCCATCCATCTACCTCCCGCTCCGGACATGATTGGAGAAGGTTGAGGTGGGAAGTGCGGGCTTGGGCGTTGGAGCTCGAGTGCGCAGGGACGGATAGGCAAAGGAGGAAGAAGGCTTAAATGGAAAGGGTAGAATCTTGTCCCCTTATATGGGCGGCCCAAACTATGAGCCTGCACCGGCCCAATAAAACTCGCTTATCTCCCAAGCGCCGCGGTTAATGGCGCGGTTGGGTTACCCACGCCCATATTGATGAGAATCCCAGAATAAGGGGACACGATCTCTGCTTTGACAAGACGTGCCAAAGAAACCGCCTCGCTAAACGTGCTGAGGTGGAACAGCAAAATGGTTCGAATGAAGGCTTGACCATGGCGTGATGTCATGCTACAGAATACATCAGCAGATTGGATTTGTGCGGATATTATTCTCTCTACGGTGGTATGTGGAACTTATTTTTGCAGAGCCGGACACTATCCTTGTGTTCAACATATTCTATGAAGTATTCGGAGGAGGAACCCGCCTTGCAATGCCGAAGACAATTTGCGCACCGGACTCATCTTCATTGAAGCCTGGTTCAGGGGCTACTGAGGGAGTCCTGGATTAGGGGGTGTCCGAATGGCCGGACTATGACCTTTGGCCGGACTCTCGGACTATGTAGATACAAGATTGAAAACTTCGTCCCGTGTCCGGATGGGATTTTCCTTGGCGTGGAAGGCAAGCTTGGCGATATGATATGAAGATCTCCTCCCATTGTAACCGACTCTGTGTAACCCTAGCCCTCTCCGGTGTCTATATAAACCAGAGAGTTTTAGTCCGTAGGACGAACAACAATCATACCATAGGCTAGCTTCTAGGGTTTAGCCTCTCTGATCTCGTGGTAGATCAACTCTTGTACTACCCATATCATCAATATTAACCAAGCAGGAGTAGGCTTTTACCTCTACCGAGAGGGCCCGAACCTGGGTAAAAACATCGTGTCCCTTGTCTCCTGTTACCATCCGCCTAGACGCACAGTTCGGGACCCCCTACCCGAGATCCGCCGGTTTTGACACCGACATTTGCTGTCATCGGTGTTGGTGGAAAAATCTGGAGGAAGGGTCCTTCCTTTCTTGGACCCTCAGCCCCCCCCCCCCAGCTGGGGCGGCCTTCCTTTTCTTCTCTCCCCCCGCTGGGGGAGTGGCCTCTTTTTTGCTCCTCCTCGTCTTCACGGGAGGAATCCGCCTCGGAATCATCGGATGAAGAGTCCGACAACACCTGGCGTTGGGCACTCCTTCGAGTTCCCGTGGCCTTCTTCTTGGCCTTCTTCTCCGGCACCACGTGAGGTGCCGGAACCAGCAGCCCCGTCAAGCGGGCGTCCGCTCGGTCTTCTGGCAAAGGAGCCGGACAGTTAACCTGCCCGGATGTCTTCAGCCAGTCCTGTCAAAGGTAAGGGAGTTTAGATCCCACATAGAGTCAGACTATGGAAAACAAGAGTCCCGTAACGGGTAGAATAGCTTACCTCGCTGGCCTGACGCCGCGAGCTGAATCCGCGATCTTCGGTAGCGGATGCGGGGGCCTCAGCACCCTTAAACAGCACCTTCCGGGCATCTTCGTACATAGTGTCGAAGAGCTTGCGCAAGATTTGGTGCTGTGCCGGATCAAACTCCCACAATTTGAAGGCCCGTTGTTGGCATGGGAGGATCCAGCGGATGAGCATGACCTGGACTACGTTAACGAGTTTGATCTTCTTGTTCACAAGGTTTTGGACGCAGGTTTGGAGTCCGGCCAGCTCTTCCAAATCACCCCATGTCAAGCCCTTCTCTTTCCAGGAGGTGAGCTGTGTGGGGATGCCAGATCGGAATTCGGGGGCCGCTGCCCATTCAGGGTCACGCGGCTCGGGGATGTAGAACCACCCCGATTGCCACCCTTTGATGGTTTCCACGAAGGATCCCTCGAGCCATATGACGTTGGGCATCTTGCCCACCATGGCGCCTCCGCACTCCACTTGCTGGCCGCCCGCTACCTTCGGCTTGACATTGAAGGTCTTCAGCCATAAGCCAAAGTGGGGCTTGCTGCGGAGGAAGGCCTCGCACACAATGATAAACGCTGAGATGTTGAGGATGAAATTCGGGGCCAGATCGTGGAAATCCAGGCCGTAGTAGAACATGAGCCCCCGGACAAATGGGTGGAGTGGGAAGCCCAGTCCACGGAGGAAATGGGGAAGTAACACCACCATCTCATGGGGCCTGGGGGTGGGGACGAGCTGCCCCTCGTCTGGAAGCCGGTGCGCAATGTCGTTGTGCAGGTATCCGGCTTTCCTCAACTTTTTGATGTGCCCCTCCGTGACGGAGGAGGCCATCCACTTGCCTCCCGCTCCAGACATGGTTGGGGAAGGTTGAGGCGAGATGTGCGGACTTGGGCGCTGGAGCTCGAGTGCGCGGAAATGGATGAGCAAAGGAGGAAGAAGGTGTAGGTGAAAAGGTGGATCCTTATCCCCTTATATGGACGGACGAAGCTATGCGTCCCACCAGCCTGGTAAAACTCGCTTATCTCCCAAGCGCCGTAATCAATGGCGCAGTTGGGATACCCACGCCCGTATTGATGAGAATCCCGGAATAAGGGGGCACGATCTCCGCTTTAATAAGACGTGCCAAGGAAACCGCCTCGCTAAACACGCTGAGGTGGCACAGTAAAAATGATTCCAATAAAGGCTTGGCCGTGGTGTGACGTCACGCCGCAGAATACGTCAGCAGATTGAATTTGTGTAAAGATTATTCTCTCTACGGTGGTATGTGTAACTTATTTTGCAGAGCCGGACACTATCCTTGTGTTCAAAATCTTCTATGAAGTATTTGGAGGAGAAACCCGCCTTGGAATGCCAAAGACAATATGCGCGCCGGACTCGTTGTCATTGAAGCCTGGGTCAGGGGCTACTGAGGGAGTCCTGGATTAGTGGGTGTCCAGATAGCCGAACTATCACCGTTGGCCGGACTCCTGGACTATGAAGATACAAGATTGAAGACTTTGTCCCGTGTCCGGATGGGACTTTCCTTGGCGTGGAAGGCAAGCTTGGCGATACAGATATGTAGATCTCCTACCATTATAACCGACTCTATGTTACCCTAAGCCTCTCCGGTGTCTATATAAACCGGAGGGTATTAGTCCGTAGGACGAACAACAATCATACCATAGGCTAGCTTCTAGGGTTTAGCCTCTTAGGTCTCGTGGTAGATCTACTCTTGTACTACCCATATCATCAATATTAATCAAGCAGGAGTAGGGTTTTACCTCCAACGAGAGGGCCCGAACCTGGGTAAAAACATCGTGTCCCTTGTCTCCTGTTACCATCCGCCTAGACGCACAGTTCGGGACCCCCTACCCGAGATCCGCCAGTTTTGACGCCGATAGTAACCTTCTGTATGATATTGGGAAGATGGATCTCAGTTAGACGATGCGGTCTCTTGTGTGTGGAAGGCTGTGGATTTTCCATGACGGTACTTGATTAGTTTGATTTTTTTCAACGCGATCTAGTGCAAGCGGAGGGGTGGATCTTCCCTGACATGATGTTTTTTGTTGAAATTTTTGTTAGTTATTTCCATTTCCTCTTAACCAATTTAGGAAAAATCTTTTCCGGCCTAAAATATGGGGAAAACTACGGACACAACTATGAAGCAAACATATACTTGCTAGTGGTGTGTAGCACAAACACAAAGAAACAAACCCCGCCCTCATGTAGTTCTAATGAGATGCAAATAGAAATCTGCCATCAACCACACCACTGGTCAAACCACATGTGCGAACCCGCCTAAATTGTTTAGTTAAGAGGCTACTTGCATTATAGTTAAGCAAAATCACTTTGTTTTGCATGTTATTTGGAAATTTTTGGTATATCCCATAGGCCAATGATTGTCTTGTATGTCTTATACATAGTGACGGCCTAATTACAAACAACCATCCCCCTTTTCTCTATTGTGCCCAACTTTATAGAGCTGGAAGGAGAAGTGGATGGATGAATGTATTGTAGAGGAGTAATAAATATGGGGGGGGGGGGGCATTTCATTACATACCTTGGTTGTGCAAAACTGAACTTCTCTTGAATATGTTTTCACGCAGAATTACTATGGTCTCTATTGCTTTATCAAGGTACAGCACACATTTGTCCATGTGATGTATGATTTCGCATTATACTTTGATTACAAGCAAGGTGTGGTAACAAGTCACAATGTTTCTTTTTCATGCAAGTATGCAATATTGGGTGGAGTTCATTACATGAGGTGTCTGTGCTTGTGGTTAGGGATAATTTTTTTTATCACACCAATGTGTATATATGCCTTCACAAGGCATTGATTTGTTACTTTGTGTTGCAGTAATAATGTGTGTAAGTTTGATTAGAGGGTTGGAGGAGCAATTGATACGACAGTGCACTGTAAATTATCAGCAACCCTAGTACACACATTTCAATACTAGGCATTAATATGTTCATATAGATTATTTTTGTCTTAAGTACCAATATTTTCTAAAAAATGATTTAGAGCTATGTAAAAAAATTCAAATTCCACCTTTTAAGCCGCTTACACTTTTTTCTAAAAAAAGTGGAATCTACACTTCGGTCTAACTAAACTTGCACATTATGAAAGCTAACCCAAAACTCCTGAAAAAAGAAACCATTTGCAGAAGACATGGCAAAACCGATGTATTATTTATGTTTGTCGTCGTGCAAGACAACTAGAGAAGCGCAAGCCATAATAAGTCAAGTTGAGTTGATCGGTCATGAGCAGTGTGTAAGGTTCCGTTCAAGAACTGCATAGAGAGTACAAAAGCGGGATCAAAACCAGTTTGCGGGAGAAGCATTGTTCACAAAAGTGAATCTGATAGTCGAATTGAAAAGTTCTTGTTGATATAGCCAAACTAAGAATCTCGAATGTTTGTTTTCTAACGTGACATATCCTCTTTCCTGCCAATCCGCCATGCTCATAACCCAAAAAACAATGGAGATTCCACTTTGGACTAGCCCCGTCCGTAAGAAACAACTATAAATATCCCTCACACTTATTGGTCGATGCAATTGCTAAACTGTGACTATTGTATTCATGTTGCCCGTAGCAATGCACGTGCATTGTACTAGCGATTGTAGTGGGTCAGTAATTCAGCTGTTGGTGGAAAATGAAAGTGGTGGACATATAACGACATAAATTGTGAATAAGAATGGCACAACTATGAAAAAGAATAAAAAAGGATGTAAAAGGAGACCGAAAAAACTGAAAACTAAGATGGCAAAAAAAATAAAACAATAAAACACATGGCTTAAGGCCTATATATGGTCCTCCTGCGTGTTGGGCTGTCCCATTTCATAGGCACTTCAGGCAAGATCTTGTTTGGTCTCGCAATAGACGACACATAGTTGCGCCCGTAAGGATCATCTAAGTGTCGTGTGTGGCCTTGTGCGACTAGGGGACAACCCAGTTACCCATGTGGGCTGACTACCTCCATATTATGCAACTACACAAGGCCAAATACTCGACAACACTTCATGTTGCCCATGCCAATCATTCTCTCCCATGGGGCTTGTCCACTTAGTGATTAATCCCACATCGCCCGGCTAGGCAAAATGGGGTTGGGAGCTTGGCTATTTAATAGGGGGGTTGCCACGCATGGAAGGCATCAATATCATTGGTGAGCCCAAGGCAGGGCATGTATTTGGGGAGCGGGCACCAACAACTTGATTTCTGATTCATTCAGTCCAAGCAAGCAAATATTGTGTCAAATGGGTTGACTTTCGACCTGAGCTGTTCTATCAGCCAGATTTCAAACCAGTGAGCTAATATTATGGATAGTTGTGGGTAACTCTTTGAGTCTGCTCCAAGAGAAACAATGGAAATAAACTTGTTACAGGATTTCAATGCTTGCATGCAAGAAAAAACTGGTTTTCATCTCAATAAATGCAGAATACCTAAGACGAGGCAATATGTACCTTCTTCTACAGAGAACTCATCCAGATATGACTAGATGATTCATGGTTATATGATGCCAAAATATCTAGTTGCACATCCTCAACATAGCGACAAGGAATCAATAAGGCAAAATGACAACCCCAAAGCTTGTACAAGAGAAGCCGTGACAATCTACCAAATGCACCAACCTCAAAGACTACCAGAAAGTCTAACTACCCCTTCCATACATAATGAAAGGAATCTGACGGGTAGTACTCTGAGTGGATTTTCTGTGTAGGGTGACTGTCCCTTTCGGTATAAATTGAAACCCGAATAAAAAAGGAAATATAGAAACACCAAAATTTACTACGAAGTTTGGTTAGTACTATATTAGACGCGCAGCTATGGGAGGTGCCAAACAAGAGAGCGGGACCGTCGAGCAACGATCCACGAGGGAAAAGAAAGGGGATCAAGAGCCCAGTATGGTGGGTCTTGAGCGACCTTCGGTAAGGCCCGAGACCCACATGTCCCATTTCTTACATGTTTGTTTGATATTGGATGCCGGGGAGGGTTCCAGTATGTCTCAACAAGTGGCGGGTTGGCTAGAGAATTTGTCGTTATCCTAAAAGAAGTGGGCCTTAGAATGGAACTTGCACATTACAACGTAACCTTGTGTGAGGATATGGGGAAGATGGATCTCGGTTAGACGACGCTGTCTCTTGTGAGTGGAAGGGTGTGGATTTTCCATGATGTGACTTTATTAGTTTGATTTTTTCAACGCCATCTAGTGCGAGTGGAGGGGTGGATCTTCCCTGACATGGTGTTTTTTGTTGAATTTTGTTAGTTATTTCCATTTCCTCTCAACCAATTTAGGAAAAAATCTTTTCCGGCCTAAAATATGGGGAAAACTAAGGACACAGCTATGGAGCAAACATATGCTTGCTAGTTGTGTGTGGCACACACACATAGAAACAAACCCCGCCCCCATGTAGTTCTAATGAGATGCAAATAGAAATTTTCCATCAACCACACCACTGGTCAACCCACATGTGTTGACCCGCCTAAATTGTGTACTTTAGAGGCTTCTTGCATGACAGTTAAGCAAAATCACTTCGTTTTGCATGTTATTTGGAATTTTTGGTATATCCCATAGGCCAATGATTGTCTTGTATGTCTTATACATAGTGACAGCCTAATTACAAACAACCATCCCTCTTTTCTCTATTGTGCCCAACTTTATAGAGCTGGAAGGAAAAGTGGATGGATCAATGTATTGTAGAGGAGTAATAAATATGGGAGGGACATTTCATTACATACCTTGGTTGTGCAAAACTGAACTTCTCTTGAATATGTTTTCATGCAGAATTACTATTGGCTCTATTGCACCAATGTGTATATATGACTTCACAAGGCATTGTTTTGTTACTTTGTGTTGCAGTAATAATGTGTGTAAGTTTGAATAGAGGGTTGGAGGAGCAATTGATATGATAGTGCACTGTAAATTATCAGCAACCATAGTACACACATTTCAATACTAGGCATTAATATGTTCATATAGATTATTTTTCGTCTTAAGTACCCATATTTTCTAAAAAACAGTTTTGCACTATGTGAAAAAGTTCAAATTTCACTTTTTAAGCTGCTTACATTTTTTTTCAAAAAAAAGTGGAATCTACACTTCGGGCTAACTAAACTTACACGTTATGAAAACTAACCCGAAACTCCCGAAAAAAGAAACCATTTGCTGAAGACATGGCAAAAGCGATGTATTATTTAAGTCTGTCGTCGTGCAAGACAACTAGACAAGCGCAAGCCATAATAAGTCAAGTCGAGTTGATCGATCATGAGCACTGTGTAAGGCTTCGTTCAAAAACTGCATAAAGACTACAAAAGCGGGATCAAAACCAGATTGGGGGAGAAGCATTATTCACAAAAGTGAATCTGATTGTCGAATTGAAATGTTTGTGTTGATATAGCCAAGCTCGGAATCTTCAATGTTTGTTTGCTAACGTGACAAATCCTCTTTCCTCCAAATCTGCTATGCTCATAACCCCAAAAACAATGGAGAGGCCACTTTAGACTAGCCCCCTCCGTAAAGAACAACTATAAATATCCCTTTCACTTATGGGTCAACGCAATTTCTAAATTGTGACTATTTGATTCATGTTGCCCGTAGCAATGCACGTGCATTGTACTAGCGATTGTTGTGGGTCAGTAGTTCAGCAGTTGGTGGAAAATGAAAGTGGTGGACATATAACGACATAAATTGTGAATAAGAATGGCACAACTATGGAAAAGAATAAAAAAGGAAGTAAAAAGAGATAGAAAAACTGAAAATAAAAATGGCAAACAAATAAAAGAAGAAAACCCAGTGCTTAAGGCCTATATATGGTCCTCCTGCGTGTTGGGCTGTCCCATTTCATAGACACTGCAGGCAACATCTTGTTTGGTCTCGCAATAGAAGACACATAGTTGCGCCCGTAAGGATCATCTAAGTGTCGTGTGTGGCCTTGTGCGAGTAGGGGACAACCTAGTTACTTATGTGCGCTAACTACCTCCATATTATGCAACTACACAAGGCCCAATACTCGACAAAACTTCTTCTTGCCCGCCCCAATCATTCTCTCCCGTGGGGCTTGTCCACTTAGTGATTAATTCCACATCGCTTGGCTACACAAAATGGGGTTGGGAGCTTGGCTATTTAGTAGGGTTGGGTGCCACGCATGGAAGGCATCCATATCATTGGTGAGCCCAACGCAGTTCATGTCATTGGGGAGGGGGCACCAGCATCTCGATTTCTGATTCATTCAATCCAAGCAAGCAATAGTGTGTCAAATGGATTGACTTTCGACCTGAGCCGTTCGATCAGCCAGATTTCGAACCAGTGAGCTAATATTATGGACAGTTGTGGGCAACTCTTTGAGACTGCTTCAAGTGAAACAATGGAAATAAAATTGTTACAGGATTTCTATGCTTGCATGCCAGAAAAAGCTGGTTTTCCTCTCAATCAAATGAAGAATAGCTCACACGATTTTTGACAATATGTACCTTCTTCTACAGAGAACTCATCTAGATATGACTAGATGATTCATTGTTATATGATGCCAAAATGTCTAACTGCGCATCCTCAGCATAGCGAGAAGGATTCAATAAGGCAAAATGCAACCCCAAAGCTTGTACAAGAGAAGCCGCGACAATCTACCAAATGCACCAACCTCAAAGACTACCAGAAAGTCTAACTACCTCTTCCATACATAACGAAAGGAATGTGATGCGTAGTACTCTGAGTGGATTTTCTATGTAGGGTGATTGTCCCTTTCGGTATAAATTGAAACCCGAATCACAAAGGAAATATAGAAACACCAAAATTTACTAACCGAAGTTTGGTTAGTACCATATTAGAAGCTCAGCCATGGGAGGTGCCAAACAAGAGTGCGGGACCGCCGAGCAACGATCCACGAGGGAAGAGAAAGGGGACCGAGGGACTAGTATTGTGGCTCTTGAGTGACCTTCGGTAAGGCCCGAGACCCACATGTCCCATTTCTTACATGTGTGTTTGATATCGGATGCTGGGGAGGGTTCTGGTATGTCTCAACAAGTGGCGGGTTGGCTAGAGAATTTGTCGTCATCCTAGAAGAAGTGGACCTTAGAATGGAACTTGCACATTACAACGTAACCTTCTGTATGATATGGGGAAGCTGGATCTCAGTTAGACAGTGCGGTCTCTTGTGTGTGGAAGGCTGTGGATTTTCCATGACGGTACTTGATTAGTTTAATTTTTTTCAACGCGATCTAGTGCAAGCGGAGGGGTGGATCTTCCCGGACATGATGTTTTTTTTTAATTTTTGTTAGTTATTTCCATTTCCTCTTAACTAATTTAGTAAAAATATTTTCCGGCCTAAAATATGGGGAAAACTAAGGACACAACTATGAAGCAAACATATACTTGCTAGTGGTGTGTAGCACACACACAAAGAAACAAACCCCGCCCTCATGTAGTTCTAATGAGATGCAAATAGAAATCTGCCATCAGCCACACCACTGGTCAACCCACATGTGTGAACCCGCCTAAATTGTTTGCTTAAGAGGCTACTTGCATTACAGTTAAGCAAAATCACTTTGTTTTGCATGTTATTTGGAAATTTTTGGTATATCCCATATGCCAATGATTGTCTTGTATGTCTTATACATAGTGACGGCCTAATTACAAACAACCATCCCCCTTTTCTCTATTGTGACCAACTTTATAGAGCTGGAAGGAAAAGTGGATGGATGAATGTATTGTAGAGGAGTAATAAATATGGGAGGGACATTTCATTACATACCTTGGTTGTGCAAAACTGAACTTCTCTTGAATATGTTTTCACGCAGAATTACTATGGTCTCTATTGCTTTATCAAAGTACACCACATATTTGTCCATGTGATGTATGATTTCGTCTTATACTTTGATTACAAGCAAGGTGTGGTAACAAGTCACAATGTTTCTTTTTCATGCAAGTATGCAATATTGGGTGGAGTTCATTACATGAGGTGTCTGTGCTCGTGGTTAGGGATAATTTTTTTTATCACACCAATGTGTATATATGACTTCACAAGGCATTGATTTGTTACTTTGTGTTGCAGTAATAATGTGTGTAAGTTTGAATAGAGGGTTGGAGGAGCAATTGATACGACAGTGCACTATAAATTATCAGCAACCCTAGTACACACATTTTAGTACTAGGCATTAATATGTTCATATAGATTAGTTTTCGTCTTAAGTACCAATATTTTCTAAAAAACAATTTTGAGCTATGTAAAAAAATTCAAATTCCACTTTTTAAGCCGCTTACACTTTTTTCTAAAAAAAGTGGAATCTACACTTCGGTCTAACTAAACTTGCACATTATGAAAACTAACCCAATACTCCCGAAAAAAGAAACCATTTGCAGAAGACATGGCAAAACCGATGTATTATTTAAGTCTGTCGTCGTGTAAGACAACTAGAGAAGCGCAAGCCATCATAAGTCAAGTCGAGTTGATCGGTCATGAGCAGTGTGTAAGGTTCCGTTCAAAAATTGCATAGGGAGTACAAAAGCAGGATCAAAACCAGTTTGCGGGAGAAGTATTGTTCACAAAAGTGAATCTGATTGTCGAATTGAAAACTTCTTGTTGATATAGCCAAACTCAGAATGTCCAATGTTTGTTTGCTAATGTGACATATCCTCTTTCCTACCAATCCGCCATGCTCATAACCCAAAAAACAATGGAGATTCCACTTTGGACTAGCCCCGTCCGTAAGGAACAACTATATATATCCCTTTCACTTATTGGTCGATGCAATTGCTAAACTATGACTATTGTATTCATGTTGCCCGTAGCAATGCACGTGCATTGTACTAGCGATTGTAGTGGGTCAGTAGTTCAGCTGTTGGTGGAAAATGAAAGTGGTGGACATATAACGACATAAATTGTGAATAAGAATGTCACAACTATGAAAAAGAATAAAAAAGGATGTAAAAGGAGAAAGAAAAAACTGAAAACAAGGATGGCAAAAAAAATAAAACCATAAAACACATGGCTTAAGGCCTATATATGGTCCTCCTTCGTATTGGGCTGTCCCATTTCATAGGCACTTCAGGCAAGACATTGTTTGGTCTCGCAATAGACGACACATAGTTGCGCCCGTAATGATCATCTAAGTGTCGTGTGTGGCCTTGTGCGACTAGGGGACAACCCAGTTACTCATGTGGGCTGACTACCTCCATATTATGGAACTACACAAGGCCAAATACTCGACAAGACTTCATCTTGCCCACGCCAATCATTCTCTCCCATGGGGCTTGTCCACTCAGTGATTAATCCCACATCGCCTGGCTAGGCAAAATGGGGTTGGGAGCTTGGCTATTTAATAGGGGGGTTTGCCACGCATGGAAGGCATCAATATCATTGGTGAGCCCAAGGCAGGGCATGTATTTGGGGAGCGGGCACCAACAACTCGATTTCTGATTCATTCAATCCAAGCAAGCAAATATTGTGTCAAATGGGTTAACTTTCGACCTGAGCTGTTCTATCAGCCAAATTTCCAACCAGTGAGCTAATATTATGGATAGTTGTGGGAAACTCTTTGAGTTTGCTCCAAGAGAAACAATGGAAATAAACTTGTTACAGGATTTCTATTCTTGCATGCAAGAAAAAACTGGTTTTCATCTCAATCAAACGCAGAATAGCTCAGACGAGGCAATATGTACCTTCTTCTACAGAGAACTCATCCAGATATGACTAGATGATTCATGGTTATATGATGCCAAAATATCTAGTTGCACATCCTCAACATAGCGAGAAGGAATCAATAAGGCAAAATGACAACCCCAAAGCTTGTACAAGAGAAGCCATGACAATCTACCAAATGCACCAACCTCAAAGACTACCAGAAAGCCTAACTACCCCTTCCATACATAATGAAAGGAATCTGACGCGTAGTACTCTGAGTGGATTTTCTGTGTAGGGTGACTGTCCCTTTCGGTATAAATTGAAACCCGAATAAAAAATGAAATATAGAAACACCAAAATTTACTAACCGAAGTCTGGTTAGTACTATATTAGAAGCGCAGCTATGGGAGGGGCCAAACAAGAGAGCGGGACCGTCGAGCAACGATCCACGAGGGAAGAGAAAGGGGATCAAGATCCCGGTATTGTGGGTCTTGAGTGACCTTCGGTAAGGCCCGAGACCCACATGTCCCATTTCTTACATGTGTGTTTGATATCGGATGTCGAGGAGGGTTCTGGTATGTCTCAACAAGTGGCGGGTTGGCTAGAGAATTTGTCGTTATCCTAGAAGAAGTGGGCCTTAGAATGGAACTTGCACATTACAATGTAACCTTCTGTGAGGATATGGGGAAGATGGATCTCGGTTAGACGACGCGGTCTCTTGTAAGTGGAAGGGTGTGGATTTTCCATGATGCGACTTTATTAGTTTGATTTTTTCAACTCCATCTAGTGCGAGTGGAGGGGGTGGATCTTCCCTGACATGGTGTTTTTTGTTGAATTTTGTTAGTTATTTCCATTTCCTCTCCACCAATTTAGGAAAAAATCTTTTCCGGCCTAAAATATGGGGAAAACTAAGGACACAGCTATGGAGCAAACATATGCTTGCTAGTTGTGTGTGGCACACACACAAAGAAACAAACCCCGCCCCCATGTAGTTCTAATGAGATGCAAATAGAAATTTTCTATCAACCACACCACTGGTCAACCCACATGTGTTGACCCACCTAAATTGTGTACTTAAGAGGCTTCTTGCATGACAGTTAAGCAAAATCACTTTGTTTTGCATGTTATTTGGAATTTTTGGTATATCCCATAGGCCAATGATTGTCTTGTATGTCTTATACATAGTGACAGCCTAATTACAAACAACCATCCCTCTTTTCTCTATTGCGCCCAACTTTATAGAGCTGGAAGGAAAAGTGGATGGATCAATTGATTGTAGAGGAGTAATAAATATGGGAGGGACATTTCATCACATACCTTGGTTGTGCAAAACTGAACTTCTCTTGAATATGTTCTCACGCAGAATTACTATGGTCTCTATTGCTTTATCGAAGTACACCACACATTTGTCCATGTGATGTACGATTTCGTATTATACTTTGATTACAAGCAAGGTGTGGTAACAAGTCACAATGTTTCTTTTTCACGCAAGTATGCAATATTGGGTGGAGTTCATTACATGAGGTATCTGTGCTCGTGGTTAGGGATAATTTTTTTTATCACACCAATGTGTATATATGCCTTCACAAGGCATTGATTTGTTACTTTGTGTTGTAGTAATAATGCGTGTAAGTTCGAATAGAGGGTTGGAGGAGCAATTGATACGATAGAGGGCTGTAAATTATCAACAACCCTAGTACACACATTTCAATACTAGGCATTAATATGTTCATATAGATTATTTTTCATCTTAAGTACCAATATTTTCTAAAAAAGATTTTGCACTATGTAAAAAAGTTCAAATTCCACTTTTTAAGCTGCTTACACTTTTTTCTAAAATAAGTGGAATCTACACTTCGGGCTAACCAAACTTGCACGTTATGAAAACTAACCCGAAACTCCCGAAGAAAGAAACCATTTGCTGAAGACCTGGCAAAACCGTTATTATTTGGATCTTTGGTCGTGTAAGACAACAAGACAAGAACAAGCCATAATTAGTCAAGTTAAGTTGATCGGTCATGAGCGGTGTGTGAGGCTCCGTTCAAAAACTGTATAGAGACTACGAAAGCAAGATCAAACCAGTTTGGGGGAGAAGAGTTGTTCACGAAAGTGAATTTGATTGTCGAATTGAAAAGTTCGTGTTGATATAGCCAAACTCAGAATCTTCAATGTTTGTTTGCTAATGTGACCTATCCTCTTTCCTCAAAATTTGCCATACTCATGACCCAAAAATCAATGGAGAGGCCACTTCGGACTAGCCCCCTCCATAAAGAACAACTATAAATATCCCTTTCACTTATAGGTCTATGCAATAGCTAAATTGTGTTTATTTGATTCATGTTGCCCGTAGCAATACATGAGCATTGTACTAGTGATTGTAGTGGGTCAGTAGTTCAGCAATTGGTGGAAAACGAAAGTGGTGGACATATAACCACATAAATCGTGAATAAGAATGGCACAAGTGTGAAAAAGAATAAAATGGAAGTAAAAAGAGAACAAAAACTGAAAACGAAAATGAAAAATGAAACAAGAAAACCACTGCTTATGGCCTATGGTCCTTCTCCGTGCTGGGCTGTCCCATTTCGTAGGCACTTCAGGCAAGATCTCTTTCGTATCGCAATGGCTGACACATAGTCGTGCCCGCAAGGATCGTCTAAGTGTCGTGTGTGGCCTTGTGCGAGTCAGGGACATCCCAGTTACACATGTGGGTTGACTACTTCCATATTATGCAACTACTCCCAGTTACTCTATGAAACTTCTTCTTGCCCGCACCAATCATTCTCTCCCCTAGGGCTTGTCCACTTAGTGATTAGTTCCACATCGCCTGGCTACGCAAAATGGGGTTGGGAGCTTGGCTATTTAATAGGGTGGGGTGCCACGCATGGAAGGCATCCATATCATTGGTGAGCCCAACGAAGGGCATGTCATTGGGTGGGCACCAGCAGCTCGGCTTCTGATTCATTCAATCCAAGCAAGCAAATAGTGTGTCAAATGGATTGACTTTAGACCTTAGTTGTTCTACCAGCAAGATTTCAAACTAGTGTGCTAATATTATGGACAGTTGTGGGCAACTCTTCGAGTCTGCTCCAGGAGAAACAATGGAAATAAACCAGTATAGGATTTCTATGCTTGCTTGCCAGAAAAAAATGGTTTTCATCTCAATCAAATGCAGAATAGCTCTGTCGATTTTGGGCAATATGTACATTCTTCTATAGAGAACACATCCAGACATGACTAGATGATTCATGGTTATATGATGCCAAAATATCTAGATGCACATCCTCAGAATAGCGAGAGGGTTTCAATAAGGAAAAATGACAACCCCAAAGCTTGTACAAGAGAAGCCATGACAATCAACCAAATGCTCCAACCTCACAGACCACAAGAAAGTCTAACTACCCCTTCAAACATAGCTAAAGGATGCGACGCGTAGTAATCTGAATGGATTTTTGTGTAAGGCAATTGTCCCTTTCGGTATAAATTGAAACCAAAATCAAAAAAGGAAATATAGAAACACCAAAATTTACTAACCAAAGTTTGGTTAATACCAAAATACAAGCACATCCATGGGAGGAGCCCAACAAGAGTGCGGGACCGTCAAGCAAGAATCCACGAGGGAAGAGAAAGGGGATCAAAACACAAGCATTGTGGCTCTTGAGTGACCTCAGGGAAGGCCCAAGACCCTTCTGTCCCATTTCTTACATGTGTGTTTCATGAACGATGTCGGGGAGGGTTCCGGTATGTGCCAAGTGGCGGGATGGCTAGAGAATTTGTTGTCATCCTAGAAGAAGTAGACCTTAGAATGGAACTTGCACATTACAAGGTAATCTTCTATGAGGATATGGGGAAGACAGATATTGGTCTAGATGATGCAGTGTCTTATGAGTGGAAGGGTGTGGATTTTCCATGAGGTGACTTGATTATTTCAATTTTTTCAACGCGATCTAGTGCGAGTGGAGGGGGTGGATCTTCCCTGACATGATGTTTTTTGTTTCATTTTTGTTAGCTATTTCCATTTTCTCTTAACCAACTTAGGAAAAAAATATTATCCGGCTTAAAATATGGGGAAAAACTTAGGACACATCTATGTGGTAACAAGTCACAATGTTTTTTTCACGCAAGTATGCAGTTTTGGGTGGAGTTCATTACATGAGGCATTTCTACTCGTGGTTAGGAATAAAATTTATTATCACACCAATGTGTATATATGCCTTCACAAGGCATTGATTTGTTACTTTGTGTTACAGTAGTAAGGTGTGTATGTTTGAATAGAGGGTTGGAGGAGCGATTGATACTATAGTGCGATGTAAATTATCAGCAACCCTAGTACACACATTTCAGTTTTTTCAGCGCGATCTCGTGTGAGTGGAGGCAGTGGTTCTTCCCTAACATGATGTTTTTGTTTCATTTTTGTTAGTTATTTCCATTTCCTCTTAACCAATTTAGGAAAAAAAATCTTATCCGGCTTAAAATATGGGAAAAAACTAAGGACAGATCTATGAAGCAAACATATACTTGCTAGTTGCGTGGCGCACGCACAAAGAAACAAACCCCGCCCCCATGTATTTCTAACGAGATTCAAATAGAAATCTGCCACCAACCACACCAATTGTCATCCCACACGTGTCGACCCGCCTAAATATTGTACTTAAGAGGCTTCTTGAATTACAGTTATGAAAAATCACTTCCTTTTGCACTTTATCTGCAATTTTTTGGTATATCCAATAGGACAATGATTGTCTTGTATGTCTTGTACACAGTGACATCCTAAATACAAACAACACTACAAAAAAAGACACATCCGTGACATTTTGGGCCGAACGAAATTTTTTTCTCTCATATATATCACACTTCTATGACGATAAATGTGACAAAACCCGGTATCATCATAGATGTGGTGGGCTCCTACTTCTATGACAAATAATCATGACAGAAAATGGGCTTTTCATCCTGGGCGGGCCGGAGACGCAACTGCATGACATTCTTTGGGCCGTCCATGAAGGAAAAAACCATTGTAGAAGCAAGGGCGAGGAAATTTTTGGGGAGTTCCCGATTACGGTGGGTTGTCAGGGGCCGAGCGATGCGCGTTTCTCTCTTACACGTACGTGCGTGTGTGCGAGGCGTTGGCTCTAACTGAACCCGAGCGAGGCGTTGGGCTCTAACTGAACCCGAGCGATTGCACTGCAGGCTACGCGTTACTGAACGCGATCGATCGATCGATGGCTGTTAACTAAACCCGATCAAGCGATTCCTTCACTACTGCTGCTAACTGAAGCCGATCGATGCTGCCTCTAGGATGAACAGT
>NC_041381.1:677064267-677110011 GCF_002162155.2 Triticum dicoccoides | reverse complement strand
GCCTCTGGATGACTAGGACCCCAATCGATCGAGCCGGTTGGGGCTGGATGAACAGGACCCCGTGGAGGGCTGGATGAATAGGACGACCCCGTGGAGGGCTGGATGAACAGTAGACGGTGGAGGGGTGACCGTGGAGGGGTGGTTGAACAGTAGCCGGTGGAGTAGCGCACGGTGGAGGCTGGATGAACAAGAGCCCGTGGAGGCTGGAGGAGGTCGACGGTAACCCGTGGAGGCTGGAGGAGCTTGACGGTAGAGATGAACAGTATCCCGTGGAGTCCCGTTTTGCGGTATGCCACACCCCTCCCAATGAACAGGACCCCCGTTTCGACCGTGGCACTCCAACACAAGTCCGTTTCGTCCGTTTTGCGGTACGCCACACCCCTCCCGATCAACAAGACCCCCGTTTCGACCGTAGGAGGTCCGTTTCCTCCGTTTTGCGGTACGCCAGACCCCTCCCGATGAACATGATCATGTTTCCAACGTGGCCGGTCGAACACAAGGCCGTTTCCTCCGTTCTGCGGTACGCCAGGCCTCGTTTCCATCGCCTGTTCCGTCCAAGCCCTCCCAATGAACACGACGACGCATTCCGTTCCGACCCAGCCGGTTGGCTCCCCATGAACACGACGACGATGCTGTTTCTCCGTTCCGACCCAGCCATGTACACGAGCCCTGGCCGTACGTATGCACGAGTAGGCGTTTGAGACCCCGCCCATATGTACACATACGTGGCCGTATTTTCTTTCTTGCACACTGGCCACTGTACGTACGTGTACATGCTACGTGCGCGCCTCTACTATGACACGTACGCGCCTCTACTACGACACGTGCGCGCCTCTACTACGACACGTGCGCGCCTCTACATCCACCAGTATGTACGTACAAGTTTGTGACCAGAATGACAACGCTACGTACGCTTCGACCAGGTGGGTCCCGACTGTCAGGCACTTCCTTGCGTGCGAAGGTCTAGCTGGTGGGTCTCAGCAGTCCGGGGGAAACATATTTTTCGTGAAATATGGTGGCCCGTCCGGTGGGTCCCTGTTGTCAGGTGGAGGAATAATTATTTTGCTCATAATAAGGAGGCACTTCCTTGCGGCCACCATGGACCCAGCTGTCAGTCTCTCCACGCACAGTACTCTTCCGATGGAAGTCGGTCGTTGACCACATTGACCATGCGGCGCCGAGAGCACCACGGCGGTGGACAACGGCGAGGCCATGGAAGCGGACGACGCGGAGCCCGGGAAGACGCAATAGTGGATGCCCATGCGAAGAGGAGTACGAGGGTTCATTGGTTCGGCTGCGGTGTGAGGCTGCCGTCACCACAGAATAACAGGGGGTGTGGGTGAGTAGAGGGATGGCCTGGCCAGCGGTGGGACTAGTAGGGGGCGGTGAGGCCTCCGCGGTATCACAGCCGGCCATGGGAGGCAGGAGCATGCGGCACGACCGGCGCTGCTTTGGACGGCTGGAGCACGAAGACCAGAGGTTGAAGAAGCACTATGGCCGTTGGATGGACATTGTACGGTCACTTGAGTATTGACTAAGTTGACAAAGCCCTCTGTCCCCGTCAACTTAGTACGCCCACAAGTCAGCCTGCCACTATACTGGGTCCCAGCCAGCAGGGGGAGTATTCATTTTTTGAACGTAATAAGGAGGCACTTCCTTGTGTGCGAAGATATAGCTGGTGGGTCCAAGTTGTCAGCGGCGGTAACATTTTTTTCGTGAAGTATAAAGGCCCTTTCGGTGGGTCCCAGATGTCAGGTGGAGGAATCATTATTTTGCGCGTAATAAGGAGGCATTTCCATGCGTGCGGCCATGGACCCAGCTGTCAGCCTCTCCACGTACAGTCCACTTCAGATGCATGTCGGTCGTTGACCACGTTGACCAGGCCGCGCCAAGAGCACCAGGGCGGTGGACAATGGCGAGGCCTAGGAAGGGAACGACACGGAGGCAGGGAAGACTCGGCAGTTGTTTCCCACGCGGAGGGGAGTACGACTGTATGATGGTTTACTGGTTCGTCTGCCGTCGCCGGAGAATAACAGCAGGTTTGGGTGAGTAGAGGGATGGCTAGGCCAGTGATGGGAGCATGGTGGGGCAGTGAGGCCTGCGCGACAGCACAACTGGCCGTGGGTAGGAGGGAGCAGGTAGTCCCGCCGATGCTTGTTTGAGCGGCTGGAGCAGGAAGAGCAGAGATTGAAGAAGCACGACGACCGTTGGATGGAAATCCAACAGTCACTGCTTGTGCGTCAACTTTTTTTAGGAAAGCCTCAAATCTGTGGAAAACAGCATACAACCCATCTGCCATTATTTCTAATAATTTACAACCCATTTGCTAATTCTTAAGGCTGTTTTGGAGCCCATATTCTTTTTGATAGCATTACAGCCCATTTTCTGGCCACGGTTAAAAAATTATACGAAATTTTGCATATTTCGGTGCGGTTCGAACTGTTTTTAATCCCAAAATTTCGAGTCACATTCAAAATGATTTCAAAAATAAATGTATATCAATATAAAATCCAACAAATTGTCCACGCATAAAAATAAATGCAATTTAAAATCTCGAAATGAAATAAAGATATTTGAAACTAATTGCCGGTTTGATGTGTTTTAAAAATGTACATCCCATTTCTCATTACTGATAGGCCATTTTCTTGCCAGCCGAATGAAGCTCTCCTCGTCTTGAAAGATTTGTAGCCCAACAGGCCTGACAAAGCGACTTACTTGGCAAATCACAAAAAACTGGGCTGTGGCCGTGGACCCAGCTGTCAGCCTCCCCACGTACAGTACTCTACCGATGGAAGTCGGTCATTGACCACATTGACCACGCCGCGCCGAGAGCACCAAGGCGATGGACGACGGCGAGGCCTAGGAAGGGACGACACGAAGTGGGGAAGACGCAGCAGTGGATGCCCACGTGGAGAGGAGTACGAGGGTTCGCTGGTTTGGCTGCGGCGTGAGGCTGCCCTCGCCGCAGAATAACAGGGGGTGTGGGTGAGTAGAGGGATGCCCTGGTCCAGACGTGGGAGCAGTAGGGGGCGGTGAGGCCTCCGCGGCATCACAGCCGACCACGAGAGGCAGGAGCACGCGGCATGACCGGCGCTGCTTTAGGCGGCTGGAGCAAGAAGACGAGAGGTTGAAGAAGCACTATGGCCGTTGGATGGACATCGTACGGTCACTGGAGCTAGAATCGTTCATATTGACTAAGTTGACAAAGCCCTCCGTCCTCGTCAACTTATTAGGCCCACAAGTCAGCCACCCACTATGGTGGGTCCCAGCTAGCAGGGGGGTATTCATTTTTTGTGCGTAATAAGGAGACACTTCCTTGCATGCGAAGATATAGCTGGTGGGTCCGACCTGTCAGTGGGGGGAACATTTTTTTTTGCGAAATACAGAAGCCCTTCCCACGTACAGTCCACGTACAGTGCGTAATAAGGAGGAACTTTCCTTGCGTGCGACCATGGACCTCGTGGGTCCCAGCCGTGAGGCTCTCCATGTACAGTCCTCTTCCGATGACTCTCGTATGTTGACCACGCCGCGCCGAGGGCACTGAGGCGGTGGACGACGGCGAGGCCCCAGACTGGAATGACCCGAAGATGGGTAAGACGCGGCAGTGGAGTCGCAAACGGAGAGGAGTGGGAAACTTGACTGGTTCCGTTGCGGGGTGGGCATACACTTGGCAGAGAATAACAGGAGGTGCGGAGTGGAGGGATGGCCTGGCCGTCGGCGGGGTAGCGTTTCGCTGAGGAGTGCAAAACAACACCGCTGGACGCCGAAGGCTGGAGCAGGCGGTCCCAGCAGCGCTGGGGGAAGAAGACGAGAGATTGAAGAAGAATGTCGGCCGTTGGATGTAAATCCAACGCCTTCTTAGGCTTCGACCTACTGGCCCACATGTCAGCCAGTCCATTTGTTTTTTTAGTCCATTTGGTGGGCTGGGTGAAATAATGATGTAGCATCTATGCAGCCCATTTAAATCCCATTTTCATTTTTCTCGAAATCCATGGACTTGCTGGGCTGGATGAAAATATCATGTTGGGCTAGACGGAGAAATGTTATAAAAACATAAACACATGATTGCACGTCTATTACTACATTTGTCAGTAAAATCTTTGCAAGCTTATGTACGCAATCACTAGGAGTTAACTTGCCAAGTTATATAGAAACAATTATTATTATTATTTTGTAAGAACTTTCAACTTATGAAATAAAATATCATTTGAATTTGATGAGTTAATAGTACGTGGGGTATTATTAATTTTGAGGTTAGACGTGGGACAGTTGAGTTGGTTCTAGGGAAAAGTACTAGGAGAAAACTCAGTTTACATCAAAAAAGAAAGTGGGAGAAAATTCAGAGACCTGCTGGGTCCACCTGAGGAGGGGAATATGTTGGGAGGAAGGAGGTTCAAGGCACGGCAGCCGAGTGAACTAGTTTTTTTAACGGACAAGTCAACTAGTTACATACATAAGCAAATAGCCACTAAAAAAAGCAATCAGTTTAATGGGTTCTTAAAAGAAATATTTCGGACAAAACAGATAATTACAACACATAGGCTAATGCATGCAACATTCAGATGATAAAGGTGCTTATAAACAGATAAAGTACAGCATCTAGACCTTCCTGGCACGCTTGATCATGATGCTGCGGCTGTCCGTGTACTCGTCAGTTACGGGAAGCAGACACACCCTCATGTCCAAGATCTGCCTGTACATGTCGTAGCATGCGTATGCGTCCTTGGACGCGTAGGTTATGTAGTCTAGATTCAGAGGCACCTCCCACGTGTTCAGGTCCTTGGTATCGTTGTCTTCTTTCATGTTGGCGTATCAGGGGTTGATGATGGTCTTGGTGAGGTCAACCACGGAGTCCTTCTCCTGCCCGTTGCTGATGATCTTGTATTGCTTGTAGATGTCGACAAGCTTGCTGCACCACATGGCCGAATCATCGCGTTCTTCCTTCTCGCCACCGTAGCGAAGGTGCAGTCAGCGCTGCCGATGAAACGGGCGAATGCTCCCGAACCTCTGATAGCCCTACAGAAGTGGTAGATGAGAACCTCGTCCTGCACACATACCTGGGCGACGGCGATCTGCTGGTCCCTGTCAGGAGACAAATGGATGGGCACAAGGTCTAGTCCTGCAACCTTGTGCTTTCTCGTCCTGTAGGTACTGCTTGAACTCGGCGAGGCAGAGCTTGACTGAGTGTGGATCGTTGGTGTACATCACATTCAACTTGGTGCAACCATAGGACTGAACGGCGAACTCAAAGGAGAACTCCTTGCTTAAGTCCATATCCAGCAGGCCACCCCTCGGATGTTCATTGGAGTCTCTTCGAGTGAACGAGTGTGTAGGCAGCAGCAGCAATTCGTTTTTCAGCTCTTGGGGAACCGGATTGAACAGTAAGCTGAGTGTGTACAGGCGACAACAGTTACTACCCCTCCCTCGTCCTCTGCACGCCCGGCAGAAGACGCACCCTCGGCGCATTCAAACGCCTCCATTAAGAAACCTACTCCGGTCACACGTCGGTTCACGAGCAGGTCTGTATTGGTACTGTAATAACAGGAGTTAGTGGTCACTTTACTTAAATTTAATTAGCTTTAATAGAAATCTATAGTTAAAACAAGCAATGCATTGGCTCATTTTATCAGTGCCACAGGATCAACATGCACAACAATTAGAATTATTATTCTCAGGACGCACACGATCAGCACATTTGTCGCACTTTCACAAAGATAATACTACCAAGTTTGAGCTGTTTGTTATGGTTGTTTTCCTCTGCATCATCATGCCGTGTTTCCCAGCTTGCAAGATTCAGAACCAACAAATAAGATCCAAATAATAAGTACAACAAAGATGCCTACACATCTCATTAATTCCTAGCTTGCAAGATTCAGAACCAACAAATAAGATCCAAATAATAAGTACAACAAAGATGCCTACACATCCCATTGATTCCCAGCTTGCAAGATTCAGAACCAACAAATAAGATTCAAATAATAAGTACAAGAAAGATGCCTAGACATCTCATTGATTCCCAGCTTGCAAGATTCAGAACCAACCCATTAGAGCCTTTTGATAAAGTGAATATTGGGATTAATCCATCTTGGCTAGCCATGTCATACAATCGAAGAACTTGGCGAATGCTCTTGACCGTCACAACATCTGTAGTTGAGTATTCTTGTTTGCATAGCACAAACAAGGAGAGCATGATTTCTCTTTAATAGTGGCCTCCTTGAACTCAACCTGCAGCTCCACTAGGATGAGGTCTGCCTAGAGTTCATTCAATTCATGTGCCTTTTTCTACAGTTCACCTGTAATGAAGCAAAGATTGCATCATTCAGCTAGCAAGAAGTACTTGCTCTCATGAGCTGGCAGGTTCTTCTTTAGTAGTTGCACTAAAACTAAGGAACATTAAGGTTGGCTATCCGGCTCATGTAACATGCAACTATAATTTTCTTATCCTTTTGTGCAGTTCCACTAAAATAAAGTGCCATTGTGGTGACAGTGACGGCTCCATATTGCAAAGGCTAATAAAATGTTGCACGATATTACCAGCAGAACTTGATGGAGATTTTGGAAACTCCAATCACCATTTTGTGCAGTTCCACCAAAACTGAGAGATGTTGCCCACGTGACATTTTAGTTGAACTGCACAAGACACTCATTCCAAAAAAAAGTGTTTTGTGCAGTTCACGAAAAGGTCACAATAGCAACAAGGTGAAATGGATATCCCTATCTGCACAAAAACATAGAAAGTAAACAGTTGTTGGTCAATAAGAATATACGAAACATATACAAAATGAAAAGAAGCATCTTAATTATGTTCATGGCAATCACGCAAGGACAGTAGAAATTTTAAAACGTCAGCAATGCTTCATGTTAGCAGAAGCATTACAATCAACAATGAGATTCCTCAAATATGGGATTACTTTAATGGTGGCATTGCTTATTTACCAGACACAGAAAATCAACAGCAGCTACAGAGTTGGTTTAAGGGCATGGGACCGTGGGGACACCTGGACACTCATCGGTGTAAAGGAGCAACTTACTTATCATACTGGGGAAAATAACAGGAGTGCCATTTGTAACATAGTTTAATTGCATCTTATCACTGGAGGCATTAGATTAACAATAACACTGGTTAGACATGTCCCTAAGGTAACAGTGTGATCGCTTCATTTTACATGTGCCCTTACATTAACAACAGCAAAAGGTTGGTATAAGGACATGCGGTAGTGGACGCATCAGCACAATGTACCTACAAGGAGGCATAAAGTGGTGATGCCAAATTTGTTCATGCTATGTGAGGGCAGCAAACCTAATCCTGGAGACCTTGTACTATGTGAGGGAAGCAAGTCTAATCCTGGAGACCTTTTACTATGTGAGGGCAGCAAATCTAATCCTGGAGACCTTTTACTATGTGAGGGCAGGAAATCTAATCCTCGAGACCTTTTACTATGTGAGGGCAGCAAATCTAATCCTGACACCTTTTACTATGTGAGGGAAGCAAATCTAATCTTGGAGACCTTTTACTATGTGATGGCAGCAAATCTAATCCTGGACATACTCTGTTGACTTGTCCACCATCCGCCACTTTCTATCCTTTTTTCAACCAATAATAGATCTGTTCCTTATCCAGTTTGTACTGTGTTTTCCCATTATTTCCCTTTTCAACCAAGAGACCGGTTGTGTATCCGGTCTCTACTACGTTCACCATATTATTTCCTATTTGAATCAAGTCCTAGATTCATGCTACAACTTCCCCCTTTCTTTGTTGTTTCAACAAAGCCCTAGATTTGAATGCATGAAGTAGCTTTACCTCTAATAATACTAAAAATTTAGGTGGCTTTGGAAGAGCTGATGGGAGTAGAAAAAGATACACATGCAGACACGTGGAGAGCTGGGGCAGTAGAGCAAGGCCGCTTTCGAAGAACTTATACCTGAGGGTCGCCGGGATGTCGGTGGCGGCAGGTCGTATCTGCGGACAATACGGCAGGGAGGAAGAAGGGTCGGAGGACCTCCCGAGCCGGCGCTGTGTCGGAGAGAACGACACGGGCAGAGGATCGGGCCCCTCCGGCAGCTGTGGGTTTCCTCCCTCGGCGGAGATGACCGCGTGAACGATGCACCTTTTAGTCCTCTACACACACCGGACGAAGGGATCCGGCCGGATCTGTGACCAACGGTGAGCAGAGAGAAAATTTCGCTACCACTGTCTTGTTTATATCTGGAGAGGATGAGAGAATGAAGAGAGCAACCCTAGTAAAGCAAGCGCTTAGGCCCCTGCGTACATATATAGTGGTGTGATTATCTTTTTTCTCTCCACAACAAGTGTTTCAATTTGTGTGCATGGCATTAAAGAAAAGAAACTCTCTATTTAAAGTGACTACTGTAAGACTCCTACTTACTACTAGTAGTACTACAGTATTGTTCACTTGTGCTCCCGGCCCCTCCATTCATTGAACAACCCCACGGGTGAATAAACATACAGTAAGTACTATATTTATATAGAACGAACAAGCTCGAACTATTATTGCGTAGTTAAAAGTTTGGGGCGAGGCTTTTCCCGGGCAGTACACGCGGTAGTTTTCGGCTAGGCGGTTTGAAAGAGAGGCGAGGAGGGTGAGCGAGTGGCAGATTCTCAAACATACTGCTGGAAAGGTCGGGCTGTGCGATTTGACAGCATGTTACTGCTGGAAAGACTTGTGATATGACCACTCACTATAGTCATGAATGACTAGCGCTCCGACCGGGGTGATGCCCCCCTTTCGTTCCGCGCTCTAATCTGGTGCATGATACGTCGACCCGGATGCTAGCTCTCCCACATGTCGGAGTAGTAAGAAGGAGCAAAGAATGATGTGGTATATACTAGTACTACTACTACTCAAGTCGGAGGAGTGCGAACCACGGCAGCCCAGTGAACCAGCAGTGCGAACCACGGTAGCCCAGTGAACCAGCAGTAGAAAACAATGTGGTGATATGGCCATAAAAAACAATGTGCTATGGTCCACACTGTAGCATGTACAGTAACACTCGTCTTTGTTTGAATCCCTGAGTTAGAGCTAGTTTGGGTTGAAATAGCCTCAAATTATCGAAACAAGAGGGGTTAGTTTGAGCTAGTTTGCTCTAACCTAGCTAAAAAAACTAGCCCGATGGAGAGGTTCTATTTGGGTTAGTTATCCTTGGGCCCACTAAAAGATAACTAAAAAATCTCCCCTGCCCGGACCAGATCGCTCCCTCCCTCTCGCACGACTCCTCTCTGTTCCCCACAGGGCCGCCTGCCCAAGCGCCGCTCGCCCTCTCTCTCTTTGGCCGCCCTCTCCTTTCGGCCTCCGTCCCCCTACTTCGGCCGCCCTCTCCCTCCGGCCTTCGAAGGTTGCCCCGCTCCCCCTTCGCTAGTCGTTTTTCTCCCTCTGTCATGCGCGGTGGCGGCGCATCTACCAGGGAGGTCGCGAGAGGGGTGAGTTTGTTCGTTCCTTCTCTGTCTCGCAGCCATATCATTGATCTTGCTTGCTCTAGCGCTAATTCTGATTTGGAAAAGTAGATCCTGATCAAACTTGGTATAGATTTTTGGTGCACGCATGGAATTGTTTGATGATGCTTGAGGAGCTAATAAATCTTTCTAGAGGCCCAAAGATTCAGTTCACCTTTCTAGGTATTTCAATTTCAGGCTTGCATTATTTCTAGAGGCCCAAAGATTCAGTTCACCTTTCTAGGTATTTCAGTTTCAGGCTTGCATTATTTCTAGAGGCCCAAAGATTCAGTTCACCTTTCTAGGTATTTGAGTTACAGGCTTGCATTATTTCTAGAGGCCCAAATATTAAGTTCCCAGTCAGCGCCAAGCGGCCCTGCTACCCATGCCGGTGTCGACCTCAACTCGCAAGGGCCGGCGTCGGAGGGGTTCCCGGGGCTTGGGCTCTATAGAGCCTTCCTCCAGAGAGACGATGGCGGGCTCCTCCCTCGGTGCGTGAGGGGCTCCGAGCTCCCTCCCTATCGTGAATGACTTCCGTGATGAGTTAGCTCATGCTTTGTTTCATGAAGTGTTTTTTTGTGAAGCCTGATTGATGACATGTATGTTTAAATGGGATATCTTATTTGTATGGACAAAGTAAAAATTATCATGTTTTGCATGCTTGTTTTGTAAAGATGGTTTGTTTATGTCAATTATGAGCGGGAGTAGGCCACAGAAGAGCCGGCCACACCAAATCCGGCAGGAAATAGGGTCCAAAGTAGTCAAATGATTGAGAAAGAGCATTTATTGTCAATCTAACCCTGCCATCCATACACCTCTTTGGTTTCGAGTTAGTTCAGGGTTAGAATCTAACTCTAACCTCTAACTGAGTTAGAGTTCTCCTCGTCTTGGTTCATCACCATCATACTTTCCCCATTCCTGTCTTTTCAGTATCATGTGAATCAAAGAGGACCTTTTTTGCGGAAAAAATCAAAGAGGCCCTTAGACTAGTTTAGGTCCGGTCATTTTTTATAAATGTGTTATGTCCAAAATTTAATGAACATGCTCCGGTTTCTACGAAAATAATCCGGTTTCATGTAGTAATTCATTTATTTATTTATTCTTCTGCGGGGGGTTTGCATGTAATTCGTGAGGTCTGAAATGTAAAGTACCCCGGCATATGCTCCGAGTCATGCATGCACTACGACCCAGATGCTCTATGTCCAACATGTCGGCAAATGGGAGCACGTGGAAATAGTCTAGGAGTACATATAGGAGGATAAATGCGTGAAAAAATATGTACTGTGAAGCGTAGCTACGGTTTGAAAAGGAGACCTAAAGTGATGACAGCTATAGGTCGCACGCAGCCAACTAATCGTACTAGACATACGACTAATTTTTCCCTAAAAAAAAAGAGGCACGAGTGCTCAGTACTCCTATTCTATATACACGAGTCCCATCTGACAACAACGTCCGTGCTACAGCTAGCTCTCCTCCCTCGTTTCTCTCTTCTAATTCTAAACTCGGCCGACGCTCGGTGGGCCGGGTGGGTTTGCTCAACTGCGGCCCCACCTCATAGTGAAAACATTACGACTGGAATAAAAATGCCATATACTCCCTCTGATCCTAAATATAAGCCTTTTTAGATACTATTTCAAATGGAATACAACATACAGATGTATGTAGACATAGTTTAGAGTGTAGATTCACTCATTTTGCTCCGTATGTAGTAGTCACTTGTCGGAATCTTTAGAAAGACTTATATTTGGGAATGGAGGGAGTACTATACTAATAAAATAGATGCTGCTTCGGTGCCTTAAAGGCACCTGCCTTTGGGTCACTGACATGTGGGCCAGCCACCTTCTGGACCCACATGTGATGGACACAAAGGTAGGTGCCTTAAGGCACCGAAGCATAGTCCTAATAAAACATTAAGGCCACGAGGCGATGCAGTGCTGGTTACAGGAGGCAAGAAGAAGAGATGCATCCATCGACGATGTCCACCTCCTCGACTCAGGGCGCTGGCACCCCGAACGACGCCTAAGTAGCAGCGGATTTCGTGGCCAGGTCGACGTGCTTCTGAACAGTGGCATCCAAAGATTCTAGCCGCTGGAAGAAGGCCAATGTCTTTCTATCCTCGCTTGCCTTGTAGTGGCCTATGTAGATGATTTCCTCGTAGACGTGGATGTGCAGGTCGACGGTTTCTTGCATGGCGAGGCGCTGCGCGGCGAGCGCGGCCTCGAGGTGCACATTCTTCGCCGTGACCTCCGGTACCTGCAGGGCCACTAGGGCTTGAAAGAGTTCGTCACCATGGAGGCCGATGAGGGTGGAAGGCAATGAGGAGCCTGGGTGCGCGGGCTGGAGCAGTACGACAAGGTCGTCCGTGCGCTTCTTGATGGCGGTGAACTTGCGGATGGAGTTGACCATCATGTCGTCCATGCGAGAGGCGAAGCCGGCATCGGCGAGGGCTATGATGCCGACGGTCGCCAGCACCGTCTGGAAACGCTGCATGGTGCGGGGCTGCAGGCCGGCGCCTTGGATGATTTGGCACAACCGACTGCCGCTCGTGTCCATTGCCTCCATAGGTGCTTGTGGCTTCTGGTCACTTGGTCTTGGATTGGAGTGAGCAGTGTTGCACAGAGACTTGCACTACAGGAATCTGGTAATTTGCCGTCTGTGAATTACAGACGGCAAAGACCTAAATACAGACGGCAAAGAGTTTGCCGTCAGACGCAGACGACAAAGTCAGACGGCAAAGACAAATTGGCAAAGAATAGTTTGCCGTCAGCTTTTCATTGGGATGACGGCAAAGACTTTGCCGTAAGCCAATCTCAATCTTTTTTCGTCTGCACAAATAACAACAGACGGCAAAGTAGTGTCTTTGCCTTCAGCTGAAAGGCGATCTTTGCCATGAGTCCAACTACTTTACAGACGGCAAAGGGTTTTTCTAATTTAAAAAAATATACACTGGACACAAGAGCATCGACAAGACACGAAGGACTAGAGCAAAATCCTACTACAACATTATCCCGCAAAAAGCTTACAGATCTGAACATCAACAATTTATTTATAGATCGAATTACAAAATACTTCTACAACTTATTTACAGAGATCAAATTACAAAGTACTTCTGCAACTTATTTAGAGAGAAAGATGGCTCGGGGCGTTGACTCGGGTAGTCGGTGGCGCGAACGCAGGAGGCGCGGGGCACCTCCTGCGGCAGCCGCGCCGGCCATGGAGCCGCTCGGTGTGCTGAACCAGTTGGGGGTGAACGGCGGCGGCCCTTGGCATCCGTCGATGCTCCCTGCGATAGCGGGTGGCACGAGCGGCAACCGGTGGCCCGAGCAGCGGCGGTGGTTGGTGGCCCGAGCGCCCGAGCGGCGGAGCGGCGGAGGCGGTTGATGGCTCGAGCGGAGGTGGCGGTTGGTGGCGCGGGTGACGGCCGATGGCTTGAGCAACGGTGGCACGAGCGGCGACCACTGGCCTAAGCAGCCGCGGTGGCCGGCGGCCCAAGAGGCGGAGGCAACTGGTGACCCGAGCGGCCGCAGCGTCCAGCGGCTAGAGAGGCGGAGGCGACTGGTGACTCGAGCGGCCGCGGCGGCCAGCGGCTAGAGAGGCGGAGGCGGCTGGTGACCCGAGCGGCGGCGGCCGGTGGTGCAAGGGGTAACGGAGAAGAGAGGGGCAGGGACGCGGGCGGCGGCCGGCGAAATATAGAGAGAGACGAGATCGATGCGGGGTAGAGGATACGAGAGAGAGAGATGGGTCGTGGGGTGGATAAGATTGATGGGCTGCGGGTGGTTGGGTTGGGCCCTGCAACGTGAAGGAGAGAGAGTGGTGGGGGTGGGATGTGCATCTATGGTGGATGTTGCTGCCAAGTCATCGATCCGTGGGCGTGATCCGTGGGTTGTGTTTTCTCTTTGCCGTCTGTGTGTCTATTTGCAGACGGCAAAGAGCTCACTTTGCCGTCTGTCTACAAAACTGTTGACGGCAAAGACAACGCCATCTGTGGTTTTTTCTGCAGACGGCAAAATGAGCTTTTTGCTGTCTGTAAAAAAGAATCCGCAGACGGCAAAGATACTTTGCCGTTTGTCAATGTTTCTATAGACGGCAAATTAGTCTTTGCCGTCATTCATTCTTTGCCGTCAGCAGTTGTTGACAAAATTAGTCTTTGCCGTCTGTCCCGATGAAATGCTGACGGCAAAGTGCAGTACTGACGGCAAATTTCCTGTTTCCTGTAGTGTTGGGAGTAGATGGATTGGAGTGGTGGGGCGCCTTTATTATATGAGAGTCCAAACTCTGTTGCATTCACATCATGCTGGCTCTATTCTGCTTCTCCAATTAATTCCCTCTGCATGTAATTGAGGATGCATCATTGACCGTTCAACGTCTCGGGAACCGCTACCCTCTCCCTCCTTGGCATTCAAGCACCTATGGACCCGTCGACGACGAGGTGCCTATGGTGACTTTGTAAATTTCAAGATGATAGTGTTGTGCGTGTGTGCGTTCATAGGGGTGAGTGTATGCGCGTGTATATGAGTGCTTGCGTCTGTACTATGTCAAAAAAACATAAATGCGTGTCAAAAAGAGACTAGTCAGTATACTCAATATTGTGCACCTCGGAGAGGAAAACGATAGAACTAGTACATATTTATTTACGGTGCAGATTCACTCATTTTGCTCCATATGTACTCCGTCTCGGTGTAGTCTAGTCACTTGTTGAAATCTCTAGAAAGGCAAATACTCCTTTCTAGTTTACAGGGCTATACTAGCAAGTAGTTGTACGTACTAGTACAATAGTGGGCTCATATAGCAATTTTGTCTCATGCAAGAGCCTGGCTATATGCGTGCTCCAATGTTCGCAACTGCAATGTTCGGTTTGCGCTTAGCTCTTCGCCTCTTCGAGAAGATGAACAATGATGTTACTACTGCTGCTTCTACAGTGTCGAATCCACTGCTGCATTGAAGCAAATATGCCCTAGAGGCAATAATAAAGTTATTATTTATTTCCTTATTTCATGATAAATGTTTATTATTCATGCTACAATTGTATTAACCGGATACATGATACATGTGTGAGTACATAGACAAACTTAATGTCACTAGTATACCTCTACTTGACTAGCTCATTAATCATAGATGGTTATGTTTCCTAACCATAGACATGAGTTGTCATTTCATTAACGAGATCACATCATTAGGAGAATGATGTGATTGACATGACCCATTCCGTTAGCTTAGCACTTGATCGTTTAGTATGTTGCTATTGCTTTCTTCATGACTTATACATGTTCCTACAACTATGAGATTATGCAACTCCCATTTACCGGAGGAACACTTTGTGTGCTACCAAACATCACAACATAACTGGGTGATTATAATGGAGCTCTACAGGTGTCTCCAAAGGTACATGTTAAGTTGGCGTATTTCGATATTAGGTTTTGTCACTCCGATAGTCGGAGAGATATCTCTGGGCCCTCTCGGTAATGCACATCACTTTAAGCCTTGCAAGCAATGTAGCTAATGAGTTAGTCACGGAATGACGCATTACGGGACAAGTAAAGAGACTTGCTGGTCACGAGATTGAACTAGGTATTGGATACCGACGATCAAATCTCGGGCAAGTAACATACCGATGACAAAGGGAACAATGTATGTTGTTATGCGGTTTGACCGATCAAGATCTTCGTAGAATATGTAGGAGCCAATATGAGCATCCAGGTTTTGCTATTGGTTGTTGACCGGAAACGTGTCTCGGTCATGTCTACATAGTTCTTGAACCCGTAGGGTCCGCACGCTTAAGGTTTCGATGACAGTTATATTATGAGTTTATGAGTTTTGATGTACCGAAGGTTGTTCGGAGTCCCGAATGTGATCACGGACATGACGAGTAATCTCGAAATGGTCGAGACATGAAGATTGATATATTGGAAGCCTATATTTGGATATCAGAAGTGTTCCGGATGAAATCGGGATTTTACCGGAGTACCGAGGGGTTACTGGACCCCCCCCGGGGGCTTAATGAGCCATAGTGGGCCTTAGTGGAGAAGAGGAGAGGCGGCCAGGGCTGGGCCGCGCGCCCCTCCCCCTAGTCCAAATAGGACAAGGAGAGGGGGCGGTGCCCCCCCCTTTACTTCCTCTCTCTCCCTCCTCTTTGCCCCTTCTCCAAGTCCAATAAGGAAAGGAGGGAGTCCTACTCCCGGTGGGAGTAGGACTCCCCATGGCGTGCCTCCTCCCTGGGCGGCCGCCCCCTCCCCCTTGCTCCTTTATATACGAGGGCAGAGGGGCACCTCTAGACACAACAATTGATCTCTTGATCCCTTAGCCGTGTGCGGTGCCCCCCTCCACCATAGTCCTCCTTGATAATATTGTAGCGGTGCTTAGGCAAAGCCCTGCGACGGTGGAACATCAAGATCGTCACCATGCCGTGGTGCTGACGGAACTCTCCCTTGACACTCGGCTGGATCGGAGTTCGAGGGACATCATTGAGCTGAACGTGTGCTAGAACTCGGAGGTGTCGTAGTTTCGGTGCTTGATTGGTCGGGCCGTGAAGACGTACGACTACATCAACCACGTTGTTCTAACGCTTCCGCTTTCGGTCTACGAGGGTATGTAGACGACACTCTCCCCTCTCGTTGCTATGCATCACCATGTTCTTGCATGTGCGTAGGATTTTTTTTAAATTACTATGTTCCCCAATAGTGGCATCCGAGCCTGGTTTTATGCGTAGATGTTATATGCACGAGTAGAACACAAGTGAGTTGTGGGCAATACAAGTCATACTGCTTACCAGCATGTCATACTTTGGTTCGGCGATATTGTTGGATGAAGCGTCCCGAACCGACATTACACGTACGCTTACGCAAGACTGGTTCTACTGACGTGCTTTGCACATAGGTGGCTGGCGGGTGTCAGTTTCTCCAACTTTAGTTAAACCGAGTGTGGCTACGCCCGGTCCTTGAGAATGTTTAAACAACACTAACTTGACGAACTATCGTTGTGGTTTTGAGGCATAGGAAAGAACGGTTCTTGCTCAGCCCATAGCAGCCACGTAAAATTTGCAACAACAAAGTAGAGGATGTCTAACTTGTTTTTGCAGGGCATGTTGTGATGTGATATGGTCAAGACGTGATGCTAGATTTTATTGTATGAGATGATCATGTTTTCTAACCGAGTTATCGGCAACTGGCAGGAGCCATATGGTTGTTGCTTTATTGTTTGAAATGCAAGCGCCCTGTAATTGCTTTACTTTATCACTAAGCGGTAGCGATAGTCGTAGAAGCAATAGATGGCGAAACGACAACGATGCTACGATGGAGATAAAGGTGTCACGCCGGTGACGATGGTGATCACGATGGTGCTTCGGAGATGGAGATCACAAGCACAAGATGATGATGGCCATATCATATCACTTATATTGATTGCATGTGATGTTTATCCTTTATGCATCTTATCTTGCTTTGATTGACGGTAGCATTTTAAAATGATCTCTCACTATTTATCAAGAAGTGTTCTCCCTGAGTATGCACCATTGCGAAAGTTCTTCATGCTGAGACACCACGTGATGATCGGGTGTGATAGGCTCTACGTTCAAATACAACGGGTGCAAAACAGTTGCGCACGCGGAATACTCAGGTTAAACTTGACGAGCCTAGCATATACAGATATGGCCTCGGAACACGGAGACCGAAAGGTCGAACGTGCATCATATAGTAGATATGATCAACATAGTGATGTTCACCATTGAAAACTACTCCATCTCACGTGATGATCAAACATGGTTTAGTTGATTTGGATCACGTCATCACTTAGATGACTAGAGAGATGTCTGTCTAAGTGGGAGTTCTTTAGTAATATGATTAATTGAACTTAAATTTATCATGAACTTAGTACCTGATAGTATTTTGCATGTCTATGTTGATTGTAGATAGATGGCTCGTGCTGTTGTTCCGTTGAATTTTAGCGTGTTCCTTGAGAAATCAAAATTGAAAGATGATGGTAGCAATTACACGAACTGGGTCCGTAACTTGAGGATTATCCTCATTGCTGCACAGAAGAGTTACGTCCTGGAAGCACTGCTAGGTGTACCACCTGCGCCAGCTACTGCAGACATTGTGAATGCCTGGCAGTCGCGTGTTGATGACTACTCTATAGTTCAGTGTGCCATGCTTTACGGCTTAGAACCGGGACTTCAAGGACGCTTTGAACGTCATGGAGCATATGAGATGTTCCAGGAATTGAAGTTAATATTTCAAGCAAATGCCCGAATTGAGAGATATGAAGTCTCCAATAAGTTCTATAGCTGCAAGATGGAGGAGAATAGTTCTGTCAGTGAACACATACTCAAAATGTCTGGGTATAATAATCACTTGATTCAACTGGAGTTAATCTTCCTGATGATAGTGTCATTGACAGAATTCTTCAATCACTGCCACCAAGCTACAAGATCTTCGTGATGAACTATAATATGCAAGGGATGGACAAGACTATTCCCGAGCTCTTCGCAATGGTAAAGGCTGCGGAGGTAGAAATAAAAAAAGGAGCATCAAGTGTTGATGGTCAATAAGACCACGAGTTTCAAGAAGAAGGGCAAAGGGAAAAAGAAGGGGAACTTCAAGAAGAACAACAAACAAGTTGCTGCTCAAGAGAAGAAACCCAAGTCTGGACCTAAGCCTGAGACTGAGTGCTTCTACTGCAAGCAGACTGGTCACTGGAAGCGGAACCGCCCCAAGTATTTGGCGGATAAGAAGGATGGCAAGGTGAACAAAGGTATATGTGATATACATATTATTGATGTGTACCTTAATAATGCTCGCAGTAGCACCTGGGTATTTGATACTGGTTCTATTACTAATATTTGCAACTCGAAACAGGGACTACGGATTAAGTGAAGATTGGGTAAGGACGAGGTGACGATGCGCGTGGGAAATGGTTCCAAAGTCGATGTGATCGCAGTCGGCACACTACCTCTACATCTACCTTCTGGATTAGTTTTAGACCTAAATAATTGTTATTTGGTGCCAGCGTTGATCATAAACATTATATCTGGATGTTTTTTGATGCGAGACAGTTATTCATTTAAATCAGAGAATAATGGTTGTTCTATTTATATGAGTAATATCTTTTATGGTCATGCACCCTTGAAGAGTGGTCTAATTTTATTAAATCTCGATAGTAGTGATACACATATTCATAATGTTGAAGCCAAAAGATGCAGAGTTGATAATGATAGTGCAACTTATTTGTGGCACTACCATTTGGGTCATATTGGTGTAAAGCGCATGAAGAAACTCCATACCGATGGACTTCTGGAATCACTTGATTATCAATCATTTGGTACTTGCGAACCGTGCCTCATGGGCAAGATGACCAAAACGCCGTTCTTTGGAACTATGGAACGAGCAACTGATTTGTTGGAAATCATACATACCGATGTGTGTGGTCCAATGAATGTTGAGGCTCGCGGTGGGTATCGTTATTTTCTCACCTTCACTGATGATTTGAGCAGAATGGGTATATCTACTTAATGAAACACAAGTCTGAAACATTTGAAAAGTTCAAAGAATTTCAGAGTGAAGTGGAAAATCATCATAATAAGAAAATAAAGTTTCTACGATCTGATCGTGGAGGAGAATATTTGAGTTACGAGTTTGGTTTACATTTGAAACAATGCAGAATAGTTTCACAACTCACGCCACCCGGAACACCACAGCGTAATGGTGTGTCCGAACGTCGTAATCGTACTTTACTAGATATGGTGCGATCTATGATGTCTCTTACTGATATACCGTTATTGTTTTGGGGTTATGCTTTAGAGACGGCCGCATTCACGTTAAATAGGGCACCATAAAATCCGTCAAGATGACGCCTTATGAACTGTGGTTTGGCAAGAAACCAAAGTTGTCGTTTCTTAAAGTTTGGGGCTGCGATGCTTAGGTGAAGAAACTTCAACCAGATAAGCTCGAACCCAAATCAGAGAAATGTGTCTTCATAGGATACCCAAAAGAGACTATTGGGTACACCTTCTATCACAGATCTGAAGGCAAGACTTTTGTTGCTAAATTCGGATCCTTTCTAGAGAAGGAGTTTCTCTCGAAAGAAGTGACTGGGAGGAAAGTAGAACTTGATGAGGTAACTGTACCTGCTCCCTTATTGGAAAGTAGTTCATCATAGAAACCGGTTCCTGTGACAACTACACCAATCAGTGAGGAAGCTAATGATATTGATCATGAAACTTTAGATCAAGTTACTACCGAACCTCGTAGGTCAACCAGAATAAGATCTGCACCAGAGTGGTACGGTAATCCTATTCTGGAAGTCATGTTACTTGACCATGACGAACCTACAAACTATGAGGAAGCGATGATGAGCCCAGATTCCACAAAATGTCTTGAGGCCATGAAATCTGAGATGGAATCCATGTATGACAAGAAAGTATGGACTTTGGTTGACTTGCCCGATGATCGGCAAGCCATCGAGAATAAATGGATCTTCAAGAAGAAGACTGACGATGATGGTAATGTAACTATCTACAAAGCTCGACTTGTTGCAAAAGGTTTTCGACAAGTTCAAGGGGTTGACTACGATGAGACTTTCTCACCCGTAGCGATGCTTAAGTCTGTCTGAATCATGTTAGCAATTGCCGCATTTTATGATTATGAAATATGGCAAATGGATGTCAAAACTGTGTTCCTGAATGGATTTCTGGAAGAAGAGTTGTATATGATGCAACCAGAAGGTTTTGTTGATCCAAAAGATGCTAAAAAAGCGTGCAAGCTCCAGCGATCCATTTATGGACTGGTGCAAGCCTCTCGGAGTTGGAATAAACGCTTTGATAGTGTGATCAAAGCATATGGTTTTATATAGACTTTTGGAGAAGCCTGTATTTACAAGAAAGTGAGTAGGAGCTTTGTAGCATTTCTGATATTATAAGTAGACGACGTATTGTTGATTGGAAATGATATAGAATTTCTGGATAGCATAAAGGGATAATTGAATAAAAGTTTTTCAATGAAAGACCTCGGTGAAGCTGCTTACATATTGGGCATCAAGATCTATAGAGATAGATCAAGACGCTTAATTGGACTTTCACAAAGCACATACCTTGATAAAGTTTTGAAAAAGTTCAAAATGGATCAGGCAAAAAAGGGTTCTTGCCTGTATTACAAGGTGTGAAGTTGAGTACTCAATGCCTAACCACAACAAAAAATAGAGAGAAAATGAAAGATGTTAGCTATGCTTCAGCCATAGGCTCTATCATGTATGCAATGATGTGTACCAGACCTGACGTATGCTTAGCAATAAGTTTAGCAGGGAGGTACCAAAGTAATCCAGGAGTGGATCACTGGACAGCAGTCAAGAATATCCTGAAATACCTGAGAAGGACTAACGATATGTTTCTCGTTTATGGAGGTGACAAAGAGCTAGTCGTAAATGGTTACGTCGATGCAAGCTTTGACACTGATACGGACGATTCTAAATCGCAAACCGGATACGTGTTTATATTGAACGGTGGAGCTGTCAGTTGGTGCAATTCTAAACAAAGCGTCGTGGCGGGATCTACATGCGAAGCGGAGTACATAGCTGCTTTGGAAGCAACAAATGAAGGAGTATGGATGAAGGAGTTCATTTCCAATCTAGGTGTCATACCTAGTGCATCGGGACCAATGAAGATCTTCTGTGACAATACTGGTGCAATTGCTTTGGCAAAGGAATCCAGATTTCACAAGAGGACCAAGCACATCATGAGATGCTTCAATTCCATCCGGGACCAAGTTCAGGTGGGAGACATAGAGATTTGCAAGATACATACGGATCTGAATGTTGCAGACCCGTTAACTAAGCCTCTTCCACGAGCAAAACATGATCATCACCAAGGCTTCATGGGTGTTAGAATCATTACTGTGTAATCTAGATTATTGACTCTAGTGCAAGTGGGAGACTGAAGGAAATATGCCCTAGAGGCAATAATAAAGTTATTATTTATTTCCTTATTTCATGATAAATGTTTATTATTCATGCTAGAATTGTATTAACCGAAAACATGATAAATGTGTGAATACATAGACAAACTTAATGTCACTAGTATGCCTCTACTTGACGAGCTCATTAATCGAAGATAGTTATGTTTCCTAACCATAGACATGAGTTGTCATTTGATTAACGGGATCACATCATTAGGAGAATGATGTGATTGACATGACCCATTCCGTTAGCTTAGCACTTGATCGTTTAGTATGTTGCTATTGCTTTCTTCATGACTTATACATGTTCCTACAACTATGAAATTATGCAACTCCCGTTTGCTACAGGAACACTTTGGCTGATACCAAACGTCACAACGTAACTGGGTGATTATAATGGAGCTCTATAGGTGTCTCCAAAGGTACATGTTGAGTTGGCGTATTTCGAGATTAGGTTTTGTCACTCCGATTGTCAGAGAGGTATCTCTGGGCCCTCTCGTTAATGCACATCACTATAAGCCTTGCAAGCAATGTAGCTAATGAGTTAGTTACGGAATGATGCATTACGGAATGAGTAAAGAGAGTTGCCGGTAACGAGATTGAACTAGGTATTGGATACCGACGATCAAATCTCGGGCAAGTAACATACCGATGACAAAGGGAACAACGTATGTTGTTATGCGGTTTGACCGATAAAGATCTTCATAGAATATGTAGTATCCAATATGGGCATCCATGTTACTCTATTGGTTATTGACCGGAAACTTGTCTCGGTCTTGTCTACACAGTTCTCAAACCCGTAGGGTCCGCACACTTAAGGTTTTGATCACAGTTATATTATGAATTTATGAGTTTTGATGTACCAAAGGTTGTTCGGAGTCCCGGATGTTATCACGGACATGACGAGGAGTCTCGAAATGGTCGAGACATGAAGATTGATATATTGGAAACCTATATTTGGATATCGGAAGTGTTTCGGGTGAAATCGGGATTTTACCAGAGTACCGAGGGGTTACCGGAACCCCCCGGGGGCTTAATGGGCCATAGTGGGCCTTAGTGGAGAAGAGGAGAGGCGGCCCGGGCTGGGCTGCGCGCCCCTCCCCCTAGTCCGAATAGGACAAGGAGAGGGGGGCGGTGCCCCCCTTTCCTTCCTCTCTCTCCCTCCTCTTTCCCCCTTCTCCAAGTCCAACAAGGAAAGGAGGGAGTCCTACTCCCGGTGGGAGTAGGACTCCCCATGGCACGCCTCCTCCCTGGACGGCCGCCCCCTCCCCCCTTGCTCCTTTATATAGGGGGTAGGGGGCACCTCTAGACACAACAATTGATCTCTTGATCTCTTAGCCGTGTGCGGTGTCCCCCTCCACCATAGTCCTCCTCGATAATATTGTAGCGGTGCTTAGGAGAAGCCCTGCGACGGTAGAACATCAAGATTGTCACCACGCCGTCGTGCTGGTGGAACTCTACCTTGACACTCAGCTGGATCGGAGTTCGAGGGATGTCATCGAGCTGAACGTGTGCTAGAACTCGGAGGTGTCGTAGTTTCGGTGCTTGATCGGTCGGGCCGTGAAGACGTATGACTACATCAACCGCGTTGTTCTAATGCTTCCGCTTCCGGTCTACGAGGGTATGTAGACGACACTCTCCCCTCTCGTTGCTATGCATCACCATGATCTTGCGTGTGCTTAGAATTTTTTTTGAAATTACTACGTTCCCCAACATGCATGTCCGTTCACCGCGAGCGGGACGGATAGCTTGTGGTAGAAGTACTACTAAGCGAAAGCCTGTCCTCGTTTGCGAGAAACCGTGCACACAGGCGAGGGAGAAGGCGTGTAGTAGTAAAATCAAGCTTCTCCTCGTTGTACGAGTTGACGCAACACATCATAGCATTGGCCCCACATGCTTGCCTCTAAACTTGGCTGAAAGATCCGCAGTGTACAATATATTTGCTGCAACCTCTAACATTTACCCACCACAAATTAAAATATATGTGGCCGTATGCATCGTTCTGATGCAGAGGCCGGGGAGTCCCCCCTTTTCGAAAAAACAAATTAAAATATATATTCCTGTCTTTACCAGATGAGTGTGCAAACTACAATCACCAGTGTGACAGGTAGGGCTAGAAGAATATTTTAATTTTTTTTAAAAAACTTCGAGACGGCCACATAGCATGGAGCCGACCCCAACGATTTTAAGCTTACAGGCATGGTACACACTATCCTAGACTAATCTACATATGAAACTGCAACACGAGCGTCCGGACTGCGCTTGGCTCTTCGCCTCTTCGGGAAGTCGAACAATGATGGAGTACTACTGCACTGGAGGAGTACTACAGTACGCTTCTGGCCATCTGACACCGATTGAACTGCTGCATGTCCATCGCGTGCGGGAGGGAGAGCATCTAGTCTTGCCAGCCACCACGCTCATGGACGAGGGAGGGACGCTCTTGCCTTTGCGTGTATGACAGGTGGGCCCGACAGGTGGGTGGCCAACCTATCATACAGCCAAAGGCAGGTGCAGTTAAGTCCGCGAGGGAGAGGATAATCAAATTTCTCATTGATGTACGAGTTGACGCGACACATCAAAGCACTACATCTCGATATATTTCAATAATTTGCATTTACCGATGCATTAATTACAACACATGCATGCATGCCGTGACTCTCCTTTTGATACTTGCATGTGTTGATTTAATGCACCTGGAAGTAGTATAAAATATGTGACGGTAAAGCTTTGTAATGCCCCAGCTCAAGTCGAGAGATGGTTGTGCACGAGCAGGGAGAGATCATGCAGACCGAACAGGACCCGACGATGGTGCTCTCTAAGGTCTCGATGGACCTCACCGTGCTCCACTGCCCCTTGTGTCTCCGCCCCTTGACGCCTCCAGTGTATGAGGTTTGAATACACCTCGTCCGTTCGGCTGATTGAGCAAGGTGCAGGTTTCTTGATTGATGTGTTGTTCAATTGATTTCTGCAGTGCAAGGGAGGGCACCTGGCCTGCGGGTGTCACATCCCTAGCTTCTGGTGCTGTCTAGTGTTGCATCTTGCTTGCATCATGTTTAAATTTTTGAAACTTGAACTGAGGAATTTTGGAAGCCTCAAAAACTTAAATAAAAGAGGGGCAAAGAACCCTGGGAAAATGCATTCAATGTTCCAAAATGGCCTTAAATAATGTTGGTTATATTTTGGCAAGGGTTTTGCACCAAACCAAAAATAATGAACATTTTGAGGAATATTTTGAGCACTGAATTTAAACCATTATTGTATTTGAATTTGGAATTATATTCATAATATATGGGATATATTTTCAAATAACACTGAAATGCTTTATGTGCTGTTGGAAAAGTCCATCTAGCAAATAAAAATATTCAGAGGAGTTTTTGGCATTGTTTGAATTTGTTTAAATTCAAAACAATGCCAAAACAAATTTAAAAAAAATAGAAAAACAGAATTAAAACAGAAAGAGAGAGAAAGAACCGTACCTGGGCCACTTACCTGTAGCCGGCCCAGCTCCTGCCGCTGGCCCAGCCCACCTCCTCCCCCCCTTGTCCTCTTCTTCCTCTGCCAGTAGGCAGAGGCGAGGCGTGGCGCGCGCCCGAAGAGCTCCGGCCACCTCCTGCTTACCTGCTCGCCGCTGGAGGCACCCGAGGGAGCCACGCACTTCCCCCCTCGTTCCCCACGACCTCTCTCACTCTCCCGTAGCTCTCCCTCGCTCCTCCCTCTCCTCTGCTCTCTCTCCCTCACGCGCCCGAATGGAGGCCGTCGCCGCCGACCAGCGCTCGCGCGGCCACAGCCACCGTCTCGTCTCCCCGACGCCTCCCAGAGCTCCGCCGGTCCTCCCTCGTCCTCCTCGTCGTCTCACGCGACCAAAAGAGCCCCGGAACGCCGCCCCCGATGTTTTCCCCCTCGGCGGCCGCCGAGGATCTTCTCCGTCGATTCGGCCACTCCGCCGCGCCCCCGAGCCCACTAACCCTCCCTGCAGCTCCGCGGTGAGCCCTCGACCCGATTCCCCCTCTCCCCGTGCCCCACCTCCCTCTCTAGCTAGCCCCACCACCTTGCCCGAGAATCCCTCGCCGCCGGCCATGGCGCCGTCGCGGCCACAGCCGTCACCGCTTGCTTAGGAGCCCGCCAACATGCTCAGCGCATCCGAAGGAGCTCAAATCACCCAACTGCTGCTCCTCCCGTGCTCTGTGGCATAGTTCCCGTCGATAGCCGAACTCCGGCGGCCGCAAAGGAGCTCGCCGCCGTTAACTCCGGCCACCCCAGCACCAAACACCGCCACCGTTGGATGCGCCACATCGCCAGCTACTCGTAGCACCCACCCGCGCATCAAACCGTGGCCGGAGCAGCGTTTCCGACGCCCTCCGCCGTTGCTGGCGTCGCCGGCGACAAGCCGCGGGTCAACTCCGGCGGGTTTGACCCGGGGTTTGACCCCCTGACGAGTGGGCCCAGGCGCCTGCTTAGTTAGTGCTAGGTTAGTTAGAGTTAACTAACTTAGTTAATTAGGTGAGCCACTGACATGCGGGCCCCGCCCGGCTAACTAAGTTAGTTAGGGCTAACTAACCTGGTTAGTTGACTGAGACACTGACGTGTGGACACCACACGTCAGGTTTGACCCTGACCGACCCCTGTTGACTTGCTGACGTCACGGTGACGCACTGCTGACGCAGTAAATGTTTCTGGAATTTAGATAAATCTTAAATGATTTAATAATTCCAGAAAATAGCTAAAACTTCTAAAATTCATAGAAATTCAACCGTAACTCCAAATTAAATAATTTATATATGAAAAATTATCAGAAAAATTCAAGGAATCCATCTGTACCATTTTCATGCATGTTAGAACAACTTATAGGTGCTGTTTAGCACAAATCATTTAAATGGCATTTGAATAATCACATATGGAGTTTGAATTTGAATCTTGTATTCAAACCAACTTCATTTAATCTGTTGCTAGTTGCATTAGCCCAAAACACATTCATTTTGCCATGTCATGATCATGCATCATATTGTGCATTGCATTGATTGTGTTCCCTCTCGATATTTGTCCCCTCTCGATAGACGTGGTTCCGATGATGTGATCGTTGACACTGATGAAGACTCAATGTTATCTTCAGAAGTGCCAGGCAAGAAAAACCCCCTTGTTCATTCCGATACAATCCTACTCTCTCGCTCCTGCTCTCTTTTACTTCATTAGGACAACACCGATTCATCTGTTACTTGCTGCGGTAGCTAAACCCCTTTATCCTTTGCATGACCTGTCATTGCCACAGTAAATAGATGAAACCCACTAGCATGAGTAGGAGTTGTTTGAGCCCTGTTGTGCCTACTCATTCATGTTTGTTTGTCATGCCTGCTACTGCTTAGAGTTGAGTCAGGTCTGATTCATCGGGGATGAATCAGAGGTGTGTGAACATGTCCTACTATGTGTGAGCTAAGTGTGTGAACACGATTTGGTAAAAGGTGTCGGTGAGAGGCCATGTAGGAGTACATGGTGGGTTGTCTCATTGCAGCCGTCCTCAGGAACTGAGTTCTGTGTTTGTGATCCATGATTTAGCTACTACCATACATTGGGCCCTGAAATATGACCCCGCTCGACTTCTTATTCACCCTAGTCCTCTGTCCAGGAGTTGCAAGTAGTTTCTGGTGTTTGTAGCTTACTGGAGGCCGTGGACAGCGCTGACCGTAGGGGTGGGCTGTGATGCGGTAGGTATGTGGCATGGTGTACCGGATGCCCGTTTGGTATCTCGGGAACCCTGTTCACATCGTTTGGGGCTGTGAGCGAAACTCCGGCCGGATCTCCTCATGGATGGAACCTGAATAGGCGATAAACCTGGACTAGAGACTTGAGTGTTTAGGTAGGTCGTGGTCTACACCCACGTCGGCTTTCGCTTGAAGTCTGCCGAGCACATGTCGTGTGCAGACGCTAAGTGGTGGAAACATGTATGAAGAAGTACACCCCTGCAGGGTTAACATCATCTATTCGAATAGCCGTGTCCGCGGAAAAGGACTTCTGGGTTGCTTATATCAGTTCATAGACAAGTGAAAGTGGATACTCTAAAATACGCAAGATAAGCGTGAGTGCTATGGATGGCGTTCTCGTAGGGAGACGGGAGCGGATCCATAGTGGTGTATTGATATGGTGACTATGTGGACTCGTGTGCGCCACCTCAAAAGAGTTACTCGCAGTCATAGTTCAGGATAGCCACCGAGTCAAAGCTGGCTTGCTGTAGTTAAACTCCACCATCCCCTTTGATGATAATGATGCATATGTAGTGAGTTCTGATGTAAGTCTTGCTGAGTACATTTGTACTCACGTTTGCCCATTTTATGTTTTGCAGAGAGACTTCAGTCTCATTAGTAGTTCCGCGTGGACTTCGCCGTTTAGCTTGATACCTCAGCTACGATCTTGTGCCCTCGGCAGGATCTGATAGATAGTCAGGCTTCTCAGCCTTTTTCATTTATAGATGTCTGTACTCAGACATGATAGCTTCCGCTTGTGCTTTGATTTGTATGCTCTGATTGTTGGGTCATGAGACCCATGTTTGTAATATCTCGCTCCTCGGAGCCTATTGAATAAATACTTGAGTCGTAGAGTCATGTTGTGATGCCATGTTGTATTGCACATATCGAGCATATTGTGTGTATGTTATTGAAATGCTTGATATGTGTGGGATCTGACTATCTAGTTGTTTATCTTTAGTAGCCTCTCTTACCGGGAAATGTCTCCTAGTGTTTCCATCGAGCCATGGTAGCTTGCTACTGCTCCGGAACACTTAGGCTGGCCGGCATGTGTCCTTGTTCGTTCCTGTGTCTGTCCCTTCGGGGAAATGTCACGCGATGAATACCGGAGTCCTGTTAGCCCAGTGCTACAGCCTGGATTCACTCGCTGATGACCGACACGTTCGATGCTGGGTCATGAATGCCTGTCCCTGTAAGTCTGTGCCACTTTGGGTTTACGACTAGCCATGTCAGCCCGGGCTCCTTATCATATGGATGCTAGCGACACCGTCATATACGTGTGCCAAAAGGCGCAAACGGTCCCGGGCCAAGGTAAGGCGACACCCGTGGGAATACCGTGCGTGAGGCCGCAAAGTGATATGAGGTGTTACATGCTAGATCGATGTGGCATTGAGTCGGGGTCCTGACAGCATTGATATCAGAGCTTGACTGCCTGTAGGATTACCAAGCCAAACTGGTCGAAGTTGAGTCTAGAAATTCTTTAGTTATATAAGGGAATTGATTGTGGGATGGAACGTAAGGCTCTTTTTACTCCTTATACCTTATGCCCCTCTGATATGAGTCATCTTATCTTTCCTACGGGGTTAAGGAACTAGGCTATCTCTTCTTTCTATTAGGATCACGTGTTACTAATCAGTGGACTTATAAGATTGTTGGATTTAAGCCTCTGTTCAGTTTCTACTGCTTTCGTATGTTAATTGTTGATCTCGAAACCGTGATATTGTGCTTCTGAGTGGTTATGCCACCATTTTTGTGAATGTCTCAAATCTTCCTGAGCATTTACAGCCGTTATGCTGTCCGAGTCATCCCAGGTTTCTAAGTAGTCTGATGCAATTGCAAATCCTTTCTTCCCGTTTCAATGTGCCCATGGGCCAGATTAACCACACTAATCAGTGAGTTGAGGTACTCCGTTACCTTGACATATATGTTGGAAATATTATTATGACCCTAGGTGTCTCAGGGGATCATCTAGTGGTCTAGCCATGATTTGTGTCCTAGTGTGATGATTCTGGCCTTTATTCTCAAAAGCATCCTGTGATGCCATTTAGTTAGTAGGTATTCTTTTCCTGGGTTCTTAAACCCGATATTCACCCTACTCACATCATGTTGTTAGTGTTGCTAGTTCCTTTAGTATATTAGTAACCTTTGCGATAGTCCTCGAGGTCCGTGGTATATCGTTCTTCCAAATACCATGAACCATTATGGCAGAAGTTTGTTGGATCAAAAGATCACAACAGGCCCTCTATGAGTTCTCCATGCTATATTGTGACTCTGACAGTTCTACCTTTCTGCATGGGTTATCCGGAAGAAATATGTTGAACTTGGTTCGACATACTAATCTATGCATCCACAACTCAGAAAATTATATGTTCCTTTGAGTTGTTCTCTTTAGTTGCATTCTGACCTTCGTCTATCAATTGATAGTCAAGAGTATGCGTGTGTTCGTTTATCGATGCCTATTACTTTTGTGGTCCGTCAAGCCATTCTATCGCAGAATGACTAGGAGAAACAAACTCCAGTACCTCTTCCATATCTAGGATTGGGTCAAAGCAATTGTGCTCCGCAGATCAAAATGCCAGCCCAGCTTTTGGTTCTGTTCTACCTTGGAGTATTACCCCCTTTATGTCAGAATTGTCATGAGAACTGCACCAACTCTCATGAATTTTGACGTAGTGATACTCCTCGCCATCATTATTCATTTCTCGGCTACCGTGTTGTTGTAACCGGAATGCCGACAAGTGTACCGTGATGTGCGAAATCAATACTCCTAGCAACTCCGTTGCTTGGTAGTTAATGGACAATAATCTTATTCTTAGTATGTTGGTTATTGAATCACCATTCTAAGATTGATCGTGCTACCTAGTCCTTATTTCCGGTGCACTCTTCGATCAATGAGTTAGGACTGTGTCAAGTCCTCACTCATTTGATCATATCATCTTGCCCTGAAAAGCAAGATTGTTCTCGATCTTAGTAACATATCGGTGGTTCGTGATTTTCCGAATATCTTCTCGGAAGTATTACAAGGTTGTCACCTGACCGCTATGTTGAGTTCGTGATCAAGTTGGTTTATTCCTATAAACCACCCTTTCTCCAAGAATCCGTGTTGGATACCCCTGAGCTAGTTGGTTAGGCTATGCATCAACTTGGAGAGTTGGAAGATAGAAGCTTGTCCGATATAGTTCATTATAAGGGATGTCTTGTATGTGTGTTGAAGAAAGTTGACATTTTCATCGACTGAACCTCGTGATCAGTTAATGGACCTATCATTTTATCCAACCTTTGATTGGAGTATGGGCTATCATCCAATCAGACCAGAACCAACGATATTCGTAATGTTGTCTTACTCGTGGTTGATCCCTCGAGTATACACCATTATATCTTTTGGGTCTGACCCATGCTATCACTTGTTCACTTAACTATGGAATTCCTTTTAAAGGGAAACCCGGAAGAATTATTGTTGAGCCCATTGACAACATCCTTATCTCCTCCATGATTTTGTTGAACATTAAGCTAGTGTTGGAAACTTTTGAAAGCATTTTATTCATGCTAGCTCATGAAGTATTTGTTTGATGAAAGGAGTGACTTCCTCTTATACACGTCCATTTGATGCAAGTTGCCGCCGTGGACTCGAGAAAGTCAATGTTGCTTCCTCTGGAATCATCCCAAGTCAGTCATTCATACGTGCGAAGTATTCTGTGGTCTGGAGACTTGCAACCTCCACTCCATATGTATTCCCTAGCACACCAAGCCACTGATTGATTTGTTCAGGAAAAAGGAGTTGATGTGCTAATCCTAGGTCATGCACAGAACTTCGATATCCTCGCTGATGGTTCCCAACCAGAACTCGGTAGTGTTTTATTGTAAGACTACCATGTGGGCATGCTTGTCTGGGACAACGTGTTCACATGTTTATAGCAGAACCAACTCATGTTTTGGAGCTTGCTATCGTAGTTCATTTCCCGAGAATCTCGCAACGTCATCTCGTCGATTTGTGTTGCAAACTTTCATTTTTCTTTCTAGACTTGGTGAGTCTGGAATATCCTGACACCAACCAGATCTGAATCTCAGGCAGATATGATGGTTGGAATATTTCCCAAGAACTATAATATTGGTCCCTCGATAACCGGTAAAGTGGATGTCGTGGCCAACACACCCAGCCGGAAGACCTATTATTGTAGTATCTTGTTTGGGGAAGTTGGCCACCTCCCCATAAGGATTTCGTAGGATTTACTCCCTAGTTGCCCTATGGATTTCTGTATTCCGAAGTCCGACCTTTTTACTTGATGTTCTAGATACCAGACCATTTCAAGGAATGGGATACACTAGCACATCAAGGAGAACATTAGAAGCGGAGTGCTAAATGTCTCTCGGTCGATCATTCAGATTTTCTTTCCTTGGCATTGCTAGGGTGAAATCTGAGAAAGTGTTATCCTCCTTTGCATCTGCATCGTCCATCGCTATTCATCATGGTAGCAAGTTGTGTTGCCATGACCCTTGACACGGATGTTGGTAAAACCCTGATGAATATGGAAATGCTCAAGTTCTTGAGAGCACGCACAAGCGCTAGGTGTTATCATCGGCTCTAACTGGGATTCCTCTCAGTTTCCTCGGAAATGCTATGATCTTTTCAAACAGTGAATTCACTCTATATTGTTGGGTTCTTTCCCAGTTACCAGAATCATTCCCAGCATTGCATTTTGTTCCTAGCTTGCACCACCAATGTGCCATTCTACCATGGGTCTCTTCCATTTCCAGTGGTAAGCAAATTCATCCATTACGTTGTCTTCAACAAGGTAATCCACATCATCCAAGTTTGAGTTTGCCATTCTACCGACCCCCTCCAAACGATCGCTCAAGAATTGTCTTAGGCTGGTTTAAAGAGTTTCAATGATCTCTGAATCAAAAGTAATTCTTTTTGCCACTTAAGGGGATATCTCTAGGAGTCACCTTCCCTAAGGTGTATCGTTATGGTATCATGGCAACTCAACTCCTCGCTACGTTGACAATCGTTTACCACCTTCTTAAGCGTGAAATTGTGGTCTACCTAGTGAACCTTCGTCATCCGTCTCTTTCCACCCCTCTTGATGTGTATCTCGTGTCTCAACCCGAGAGATGGTCCTATGTCTCACTTCGTGAGATGTTCGATCTTCGAGAAGATCGACCCTGCTAGAGTCTCCTTCTTTCCTCCATGTCATGTTGACAGGATTTTTTTTCAAGGCAAGACTTCAAGACAATGATGGTGATCGAATCAACGTTCATTTGAAGTGCACCCTGGATCATGAAGATTATACTAGTTTGCGTTTCCCCTTCATCTTACCCTACGCTTGAATCTCGAGACGAGATTCTTGTTTAGTGGGGGTGAGTTGTCACATCCCTAGCTTCTGGTGCTGTCTAGTGTTGCATCTTGCTTGCATCATGTTTAAATTTTTGAAACTTGAACTGAGGAATTTTGGAAGCCTCAAAAACTTAAATAAAAGAGGGGCAAAGAACCCTGGGAAAATGCATTCAATGTTCCAAAATGGCCTTAAATAATGTTGGTTATATTTTGGCAAGGGTTTTGCACCAAACCAAAAATAATGAACATTTTGAGGAATATTTTGAGCACTGAATTTAAACCATTATTGTATTTGAATTTGGAATTATATTCATAATATATGGGATATATTTTCAAATAACTCTGAAATGCTTTATGTGCTGTTGGAAAAGTCCATCTAGCAAATAAAAATATTCAGAGGAGTTTTTGGCATTGTTTGAATTTGTTTAAATTCAAAACAATGCCAAAACAAATTTAAAAAAAATAGAAAAACAGAATTAAAACAGAAAGAGAGAGAAAGAACCGTACCTGGGCCACTTACCTGTAGCCGGCCCAGCTCCTCCCGCTGGCCCAGCCCACCTCCTCCCCCCTTGTCCTCTTCTTCCTCTGCCAGTAGGCAGAGGCGAGGTGTGGCGCGCGCCCGAAGAGCTCCGGCCACCTCCTGCTTACCTGCTCGCCGCTGGAGGCACCCGAGGGAGCCACGCACTTCCCCCCTCGTTCCCCACGACCTCTCTCACTCTCCCGTAGCTCTCCCTCGCTCCTCCCTCTCCTCTGCTCTCTCTCCCTCACGCGCCCGAATGGAGGCCGTCGCCGCCGACCAGCGCTCGCGCGGCCACAGCCACCGTCTCGTCTCCCTGACGCCTCCCAGAGCTCCGCCGGTCCTCCCTCGTCCTCCTCGTCGTCTCACGCGACCAGAAGAGCCCCGGAACGCCGCCCCCGACGTTTTCCCCCTCGGCGGCCGCCGAGGATCTTCTCCGTCGATTCGGCCACTCCGGCGCGCCCCCGAGCCCACTAACCCTCCCTGCAGCTCCGCGGTGAGCCCTCGACCCGATTCCCCCTCTCCCCGTGCCCCACCTCCCTCTCTAGCTAGCCCCACCACCTTGCCCGAGAATCCCTCGCTGCCGGCCATGGCGCCGTCGCGGCCACAGCCGTCACTGCTTGCTTAGGAGCCCGCCAACGCGCTCAGCGCATCCGAAGGAGCTCAAATCATCCAACTGTTGCTCCTCCCGTGCTCTGTGGCATAGTTCCCGTCGATAGCCAAACTCCGGCGGCCGCAAAGGAGCTCGCCGCCGTTAACTCCGGCCACCCCAGCACCAAACACCGCCACCGTTGGATGCGCCACATCGCCAGCTACTCGTAGCACCCACCCGCGCATCAAACCGTGGCCGGAGCAGCGTTTCCGACGCCCTCCGCCGTTGCTGGCGTCGCCGGCGACAAGCCGCGGGTCAACTCCGGCGGGTTTGACCCGGGGTTTGACCCCCTGACGAGTGGGCCCAGGCGCCTGCTTAGTTAGTGCTAGGGTAGTTAGTGTTAACTAACTTAGTTAATTAGGTGAGCCACTGACATGCGGGCCCCGCCCGGCTAACTAAGTTAGTTAGGGCTAACTAACCTGGTTAGTTGACTGAGACACTGACGTGTGGACCCCACACGTCAGGTTTGACCCTGACCAACCCCTGTTGACTTGCTGACGTCACGGTGACGCACTGCTGACGCAGTAAATGTTTCTGGAATTTAGATAAATCTTAAATGATTTAATAATTCCAGAAAATAGCTAAAACTTCTAAAATTCATAGAAATTCAACCGTAACTCCAAATTAAATAATTTATATATGAAAAATTATCAGAAAAATTCAAGGAATCCATCTGTACCATTTTCATGCATGTTAGAACAACTTATAGGTGCTGTTTAGCACAAATCAATTAAATGGCATTTGAATAATCACATATGGAGTTTGAATTTGAATCTTGTATTCAAACCAACTTCATTTAATCTGTTGCTAGTTGCATTAGCCCAAAACACATTCATTTTTCCATGTCATGATCATGCATCATATTGTGCATTGCATTGATTGTGTTCCCTTCTGTGTTGCCGGTATTTGTCCCCTCTCGATAGACGTGGTTCCGACGATGTGATCGTTGACACTAATGAAGACTCAATGTTATCTTCAGAAGTGCCAGGCAAGCAAAACCCCCTTGTTCATTTCGATACAATCCTACTCTCTCGCTCCTGCTCTCTTTTACTGCATTAGGACAACACCGATTCATCTGTTACTTGCTGCGGTAGCTGAACCCCTTTATCCTTTGCATGACCTGTCATTGCCACAGTAAATAGATGAAACCCACTAGCATGAGTAGGAGTTGTTTGAGCCCTGTTGTGCCTACTCATTCATGTTTGTTTGTCATGCCTGCTACTGCTTAGAGTTGAGTCAGGTCTGATTCATCGGGGATGAATCAGAGGTGTGTGAACATGTCCTACTATGTGTGAGCTAAGTGTGTGAACACGATTTGGTAAAAGGTGTCGGTGAGAGGCCATGTAGGAGTACATGGTGGGTTGTCTCATTCCAGCCGTCCTCAGGAACTGAGTTCTGTGTTTGTGATCCATGATTCAGCTACTACCATACATTGGGCCCTGAAATATGACCCCGCTCGACTTCTTATTCACCCTAGTCCTCTGTCCAGGAGTTGCAAGTAGTTTCTGGTGTTTGTAGCTTACTGGAGGCCGTGGACAGCGCTGACCGTAGGGGTGAGCTGTGATGCGGTAGGTACGTGGCACGGTGTACCGGATGCCCGTTTGGTATCTTGGGAACCCTGTTCACATCGTTTGGGGCTGTGAGCGAAACTCCGGCCGGATCTCCTCATGGATGGAACCCGAATAGGCGATAAACCTGGACTAGAGACTTGAGTGTTTAGGTAGGTCGTGGTCTACACCCACGTCGGCTTTCGCTTGAAGTCTGCCGAGCACATGTCGTGTGCAGACGCTAAGTGGTGGAAACATGTATGAAGAAGTACACCCCTGCAGGGTTAACATCATCTATTCGAATAGCCGTGTCCGCGGAAAAGGACTTCTGGGTTGCTTATATCAGTTCATAGACAAGTGAAAGTGGATACTCTAAAATACGCAAGATAAGCGTGAGTGCTATGGATGGCGTTCTCGTAGGGAGACGGGAGCGGATCCATAGTGGTGTATTGATATGGTGACTATGTGGACTCGTGTGCGCCACCTCAAAAGAGTTACTCGCAGTCGTAGTTCAGGATAGCCACTGAGTCAAAGCTGGCTTGCTGCAGTTAAACTCCACCATCCCCTTTGATGATAATGATGCATATGTAGTTAGTTCTGATGTAAGTCTTGCTGAGTACATTTGTACTCACGTTTGCCCATTTTATGTTTTGCAGAGAGACTTCAGTCTCATTAGTAGTTCCGCGTGGACTTCGACGTTTAGCTTGATACCTCAGCTACGATCTTGTGCCCTCGGCAGGATCTGATAGATAGTCAGGCTTCTCAGCCTTTTTCATTTATAGATGTCTGTACTCAGACATGATAGCTTCCGCTTGTGCTTTGATTTGTATGCTCTGATTGTTGGGTCATGAGACCCATGTTTGTAATATCTCGCTCCTCGGAGCCTATTGAATAAATACTTGAGTCGTAGAGTCATGTTGTGATGCCATGTTGTATTGCACATATCGAGCATATTGTGTGTATGTTATTGAAATGCTTGATATGTGTGGGATCTGACTATCTAGTTGTTTATCTTTAGTAGCCTCTCTTACCGGGAAATGTCTCCTAGTGTTTCCATAGAGCCATCGTAGCTTGCTACTGCTCCGGAACACTTAGGCTGGCCGGCATGTGTCCTTCTTCGTTCCTGTGTCTGTCCCTTCGGGGAAATGTCACGCGATGAATACCGGAGTCCTGTTAGCCCGCTACAGCCCGGTTCACCGGAGTGCTGCTAGCCCAGTGCTACAGCCTGGATTCACTCGCTGATGACCGACACGTTCGATGCTGGGTCATGAATGCCTGTCCCTGTAAGTCTGTGCCACTTTGGGTTTACAACTAGCCATGTCAGCCCGGGCTCCTTATCATATGGATGCTAGCGACACCGTCATATACGTGTGCCAAAAGGCGCAAACGGTCCCGGGCCAAGGTAAGGCGACACCCGTGGGAATACCGTGCGTGAGGCCGCAAAGTGATATGAGGTGTTACATGCTAGATCGATGTGGCATTGAGTCGGGGTCCTGACAGCGGGGACTGCCGCGTCGAGCGCCCCAGGAACCAGCGGCAGTGCCAGAAGTGCGAGTGCGGTGGTGGCTTTGACGTGCGGAACATGGTGGTGGACTCCGTCCTTTCATCAGTGAGGGTGGAGTGCCCACACGAAGGCTGTGGGCTCTACGTCACTTACCACAAGCTCGCCGATCACTAGAGGGTGTGTTCGCTCGCGCACTGCAAATGCCCCATGCCCGTCTACGGCTACGAAGGCCCGCCGCCGGTGCTCTACCACCAAATCAGCACCGCGCATCCCATGCCCGTGCACAGGATCCAGTACAGCAAGGTGCTCCAACTACAAGTGCCACTGCCGGAGCCATGGCTCTTGCTGTTCGCGGAGGAGGATGACCGCTCGTTTTTCGTGGTCGGCGGCGTGCTCGACATCGGTGCGCCTATCGCCGTGTCGGTCGTCTGCATCAGAGCAGCGGCGTCCCCACTGCCGCACTACGTGGCCAAGCTGTGGGTGAACGGCCCGCCGGGGGAGCCGAAAGGCACGACCGACGCCGTCAAGGTGGAAATGGAGGTGACAAGCAGCAAGGATCCCGGCGACATCGACGTGTAGGAGCTGACCTTCTTCACAGTTCCGCCCAAGCTGCTGGCCGGAGCTAAGCTGGTGTCCCTCCACATTCAGATTGATAAATTCACGTCCTAAATGTTTCTACAGTGCCTACTGTTTATCTTAGTAATATGCTAATATAGGGATTACCTCGGTCTACTTTACCTTAAGAAATGGTGGGTTTTGCTGGCGATGCAGCAATTACTTCGACATCAGATCAACAATTTCCAATAGTCGAACGGATATTTTGTGTCTATTGGATATAAAGTTCCTTTGGGTAAGAAGTACTACTTGTCATCAAAATGGATAAAAGGAGATGTATGTAGACGTATTTTAGTTCTAGATACGTCCCTTTTTATCCATTTTGATGACAAGTACTCCCTTCGTTCCACAATACATGCCTTCCATTTGTCAAAAAATAGATGTATCTAGACATGTTTTAGTATATAGGTACATCCATGATAGAGCCAATCGGATGGTTGAGAACACTACAATTCGTAGCTACAGATGCGTGTGTGACTCCCAGATGTAGAGGCCGGGGGTCATCATCCTCCTTTTCGAGAAAAAACAAACGCGTGTGTGAGAGGACGAGTGCGTGCGTGCACCTCTTCTCTTCCTGTATAATGTACTAAACTCAGAGTACAAGTTTTTGTGGGTGGCACGATGGTGCGTGTGAGAAGTCCCGAGAGATAGGTTTAATGCGTCTGAAAAAATACTAGCCTAGAGCTTGCCACGCGGCTATCACTGTCGAACGCCCCATTAACCGTAAGATATGTATACGATGGTGCCAGTTATTGCACGTACACAGCAGTACTCCCTCCTTTCCGGTCTATAGGGCTTATTTGAAAAATCTCACCAACCAAGATGGTGAGTGGTGGAATATTTTTTGTAGTTTGCAAAAGCACCTAATTAATGCTCTTGTTTTTCTCAAAAAATTATGTTTATCAATGCATTAATTGCAATGCATGCATGCATAAAGTACATGCATTGGTCAATTTTATCTTAATACTTGCATGCAATGATTTAATGCACCTTGGAATCTGAACATGTGATGGGGAACAACCAAATTGAGCCTTATAAAATGGAAAAACTAAAATTTTGAGATAAGCCCTATAAACCAGAAAGGAGGGAGTAGAAAAAGAACTACTCCATCCGGGAATAGTGCCGCACTTTGAAACTAGAACCGTCAATAAATTTTGTGCTTGCGTCTCATCATATTCCAAATTACTACACGCTATATTGAATTGCAAACCTGTTCACACCGATCACAACCTAAACGGTTTCCCACTTAGGAGCATATTAGTACCACGCTATATTGAATTGCAAACCTGTTCACACCAATCACAACCTAAACACTTTCCCACTTAGGAGCATATTAGTACTCGGTTATAAATACTAGTATGCCAAGATAACTGCACATTCCTCCTCAACTCCTCATCCACAAAAAAAACAAGTCATTCAGCATCCTTCCCTTGCGTCTACCATGGCCAGCGTGAGTTCTCGGTCGAGAGATTGCCACCAGGGAGAGGCGAGCATGGAAGCGGAAGCACGAGAGATGTCCCGCCTCGCTGCGAGAGCAGCCGACATGTCCCGCCGCGCGGAAGTAGCAGCATAGAGGCCCCGCTGCGCTGCTGAAGCAGCACGGAGATCTCGCCGCGCTGTCGATGCAGCAGACTGGTCTGGCCGCGCCGCGGAAGAAGCAGAGATGTCCCGCCGTGCCGTGGCAGCCTGGGAAAATTTCTCGCGGGCAGGCGACGACTGTTACAGGCGCATGCATGTGATCATCCATAGCCAGATGGATCAGATCTCTGGCTGGGCGAGGTTGTAGGAGGACATGAAAGCCTCATTTGAACAGGCTATCAGTGTCATCCGGCAACTAAGGGAGGGAAATGAGAGGCTCCGGGCCGAGCGTGACCTGCTGAGGGCGAAGATCGTCCGAAGTGGAGACCAGTAGGAGGAGACTAGTGCTTTGTTGAATAGGACCGGCGTCATTGTCAAGAAACTTATGGACGAGAATGACATGCTTCACAACGAGCACCAAAGGCTGGTGGAGGAATCCGTGGATGTTCTCAAACAGCGTCTTGAGGACACGAAAGAGTTCATCTCCGCTCGCCGCAGAGACTAGTTCCCGCGGCCTGCAGCAACGCATCAAGAAAGTAGAGATCAGCGAGCCAGATCCTTGTCTTCCTTCTTCTTTTTCCCTTGTGTATTTCGAGCGTAGCCGCATGTGGCTTTTTAATTATATTTCTAATTATGTAACACAATTAATCGTCCTTATATATTCATCAGTCTTGCTGTAAGTCGCAATAGATGCTATATAGGTCCGTCGGATCTTACATCAAGATCCGTACTTTCAGATTTTCTTTTTTCTCTCTTAAATCTCACTCGAGTGAGACATATCCACGCCATTAAACAGAGTCCCGGGCGCCATTAATGGAGACCTTGGGAGAGAGGTGGACGGCAGATGGAGGTCAACGGGCTCTCGTCCCGATAAGCACGCGCAGGGGTTTGATCGCACGCCTCTCGTACTCAAATAGCTACCCTGCACGGTGCCTCCTAGCTAATAAAAAATGGGGACATGTGGCGGCACGTAAATGGTACTAGTAAATAGAACACCCACAGTTTCAATAATACTTGTGTTTCCGATTGTAACGTGACAACACTTGTTCCAAAATGACTTTGTTGATTGTTAATGTGTGCGCCTTCGCAAATCAGACTACAAAATTACCACAGCATGTTGGTGCCATGTCATGGCACCAATCCAAGTTTCATTATTTTCATGCGTGTTTTGGATTTACAGGAATTAAAAACTAAGTTCCTCAATGTTTCCAACCCAGCCACGACGCCTAGAATTTTGAATTTCATTCCCATTTCTTGCATGGAACCTAGAAAATTACCCGAGGACACACATGTGATTTTTCAACCAACTTTGGTGCACTGGAACATGTGCTTGTATTTCAAATTTGAATTATGCACACAAAGGTGACACGTTCCCTCCCAGAACCACGAGCCTTCTTGAGAGAAGCTCCGATTTGCAAGAAGCTTATACCAAAATTTGTTCCTATTCGGCCATTTTTTTTACCAAGGCATGGTACTACCATGACATGATACCATGCCAAGTTTCATGATTTTAAAACCAAGTTTCTCAATGTTCTCGACCGAGCCACGATGCCCAGATGTTTGAATTTTATTCTCATTTTTTGCATGGGACCTAGAAATTCACCCGAGGACACAAATGTGATTTTTCAACCAACTTTGGTGCACATGATCATGTGCTTGTAGTTCAAATTTTAATTATGCACGTTAAATGAACAAAAACTCAATTAGTGTGTAAATAAGGCCAAACGAAGCCGGAATAATTCCAAAATTTAATAGGGCACTCATGTAGTTCTATGTTGCCTTTGTAAATAAACTCAAGGGGGACAGCGTATATCATTTTGCACTCAAAGGTGGCATGCTCCCTCTCAGAACCACGAGCCTTCTTGAGAGAAGCTTCGGTTTGCAAGAAGCTTATACCAAAATATGTTCCTATTCGGCCAATTTTTTTATCACAACATGGTAGTACCATGACATGGCACTCATGCCAAGTTTCATGATTTTCAGACGTGTTTTGGATTTACAAGAATTTTAAAACCAAGTTTCTCAATGTTCTCAGCCGAGCCACGATGCCCAGATGTTTTAATTTTATTCTCTTTTCTTGCATGGGACCTAGAAATTCACCCGAGGACACAAATGTGATTTTTCAACCAACTTTGGTGCACGAGAGCATGTGCTTGTAGTTCAAATTTGACTCATGCACATTAAATGACTAGAAACTCAATTAATGTATAAAAAACAACAAACAAACCCGGGATAATTCCAAAATTTAACAGGGCACTCATGTAGTTCTATGTTGCCTTTGTTAAGAAACTCAAGGGGGGGGGGGCAGCATATATTCATTCACACTCAAAGGTGGCACGTTCTCTCTTAGAACCACGAGCTTCCAAATCGGCCCAATTTTTTAGCACAACATGTTAGTGCCATGACATGACACCATGCTAAGTTTAATGACTTCCAGGCGAGTTTTGGATTTACATGAATTTAAAATCTAAGTTTCTCGATGTTCTCGGCCGAGTCATGACGCCCAGATGTTTGAATTTCATTCTCATTTCTTCCATGGGACCTAGAAATTCAACCACGGACATACATGTGATTTTTCAACCCACTTTGGTGCACCGGAGCATGTGCATGCAGTTTATATTTAGATTATGCACATTAAAAGTCCAGAAACTCAATTAATGTATAAAAAGGCCAAATGAACCCGAAATAATTCCGAAATTTAACAGGGCACTCCTATTGTTTTATGTTTCCTCTATAAAGAAAATCAGGGGGGAGGCAGCGTATAACATTTTGCACACAAAGGTGAGACGTTCCATCTCGGAACCATGAGGCTTGTTGAGATAATCTCCGGTTTTGCAAGAAGCTTATACCAAAACTTGTCCCAATTCAGCCAAAAATTATACATATGAAAACAGGGTTTAGATTATCCCGAACATCTCGCTACCTAGACCAATAATGTACTATGATTTGAATTCAACATAAAATGGATACAAATATTTGAATTGGAGAGCGTATGGTACATGTAGTTCATAGTGAAATATGATTACTGCTATATGCATGTTTTTTGTTATCAAGGTAATATTTAAATTATTGTATAACTTGACAACAATCGTATTCAAATAAGGAAAATTGATTGAAATTTAGTCCATATGGTAGACGACAATATATATGTTCACATGGTGGAGTAAAATGTTCATATATGATGGAAGATCAAAATGTACGACTACATCAATTATAAACCGCAAGGTCACCTAACGATATATTCGAATTCAACATAACGTGGATTAAAAAATTGAAATTCGAGATCCTGGCATTTGAAATCATATAAAAAGGGACATTACTCTTTCTTTTGGTGGGAATTGATTTATTTTTTGTTGTTGTTGAGGGAAGTGCGAATCGATTTGTTCCCCCGATTTTTTTTTACATTTTTCTTGTAGCTTTTTCAATGACATCTATAGCAATATAGTAAAAGGGGACATGAATCTCTTGTGTCTTGTATGAATTGTTTTTTTTACAAATTAAGTTTGTTCTGTCGAACAAGGAATCCGCACCTTGTTATCCCAAAATTTTCAAGCTCGAGCATCTTTTGTCTCACCTGCTTTGAAACTCCCGCCTCTTCAACCCGCACCGTGCCTTGTTATCCCGAAATTTCGACGCGCGCGAGAACTCCCTCCTCATTTGAAATCAGTCCCACAGCCCAGACACGCGAAATCCCCCTTCTACCCCTCAGTCAGAAATGAAGCTCCACGTCACGGTGTCAAAACCGGTGGGGGTACACTGGTAACTTACCCTAAATTCCGGACAAGCGCGTCCCTAAGCTTGGCTCCCCCTCCCCCTTCGCCCCCCCTATTCGTACACCAAGGCCCCCAAAACCCGCGAAACCCCATGCTCCTCCATCGGCCTCCCGACCGCCGCCCAACCGGAGACTCTTCCCCGACTACATCGTCCACCGCAACAGCTCGCCGTCCCTTATCCACCGCACCGGATGAGGATCCGTTGTCGATCTCGTCGTCCCGCCGGATCAGCCTCCCCGTCCTCCACCTCTAAGGAGCTACCCCGATGTTCGCCTCGTCTATCGCGCCACCTCAATCCCCACAGCGCCGTCTTGACCTGCCCCACGAGAACCGCAACACCCTCACCAATTCCTCCGATGAAGCCGAGGCCAACTCGGTGCCACCAAGGAGGTTCTGCACTCACTGCTGCATTTTATCTTTTATTCGATCTCACGGGGCTGCCGGTGCTTGATACCGAGAATAGATGGTGGGTCTCCATCGACGACCATATCATACACGACGTCTCTCCTTCATGTCGTTGCTTCCTCGGTGACAACTTCCACAACGGCACTAGCTGCAGCTGCTCCGGCTCTCGCTCGCGATGTGGCTCTGTTCTTGCTGTCGGTCGCGCTGCTGCATTGCTCTTGCTTTCGCTTGTGCTGATGCTCTTCTCTTGCTCTCGCTTGCACTACTACTGCTGCTGCCTGACCTCTGCCAGCTACAGGAGTTGCTGCTTTAGCACTCGCTTGCGGTGCTACTGCATGACTTGCTCTCTGCTAGTGCGTTCCCTGCTTGAGCGTCTGCTAATTTAGATCACTGCTTCTCTGCTACTAGTGCTCGAACACCCTAAACATCTATTGCAATGCTCTGGTACTAGTTCAATCAGCTTCGAAAGTAAAATTCAGTTTCGACTGTAAAGTTCATTTTCTTCAGTTAAGTTTAGAGTGAATAGTACTTACAACATCTGTCGGAGCGGCCGTGGCGCGGCTGATGCGTTTTACATCTAGCACTTTTTGGTGATGTATTTTACATCATCTATTGCAGATAATATTAGGGTCCCACTTCAGATTAACGTTGTCTATCTTGTCTTACTTCAGCCTCGTCGCCGTACACCTTAGCGGAGCTGCTCCAACGACGGAACCATCCATCATAGCGGAGCAGTACCCTCGGCGCCGTTTCCAGAGGCCTCGGATCTTCTTCCCCGCCTCCGACAGTCACACCAGCATCATCACCATCCTCCACGTCTAACCCAATGATGCTGAGGTCCACAAGGCTATGCCAAAGAGGTTGTACACTCGTCGCATCACTTTGTTACTCTGCATTCATGTCGATCCCTCAGGGATCCTTTGCTATGGAACTACTATTTTTGCAAATCTTTTAGAAGGAGTGGAGCAAAGCAAAACTGGAGGATTTTTTTCCTTTGGTGTCTCTTCGAAGAAAAAACATAGGAATTTTATTCACTTGGACGTCCTTTTCAAATTAATATGCATGAAGAGCAGAGCTAATTGCATTACTGGCATAATAAATAAGAGTCTTATTTTTTTCATTTTCACGTGGTTTGACTTTAATTTGACCACATTTCTCCATTCCTGTGTTCTTCCAATTCATGTGAACCAAACACCCAGGTTGACTGAAATCCTATGTTTCCAAATGCTCTGTTTTGCATGTGCATTCCTATCCTATTCCTGTGTTTTTCCTGTCGCTGCGTTTATAGAATCCTCCAATTCTAAGGAGCCCTTACAGATTTACTTCATTGTCAGATAGGCGTCAAAGAAAACTCTGTGTGTTATGTCCTGCTCCTTCCGTGCCGTCATCTACCCCACCTGAGGTGCACCATCGACAGAAGCGTTCACTGCAGCAGAGATCCCCCATGCAGACTTTCTTTCGCCACCTCAGATCATCTTCCCTGTTGCTGGCAGCCAGGCCAACTGCATTACCATCATCGACTGAGCAGATGAACATGAGGACTACACAGTTTCGTAAGAGAGGTCGCAGTCTTTCGTGTTTGCTTATGTTATACATCGGTTATTATTACCTGCTACTTTATCGTTCAAACTTGAGTTTTGAAATGCCCATGGGTCTCATATCAAGCCAGCAACGAACAGTATATGTCTACTATCTAGTTCATATGGGGTCTTCTATGTGGTTCATGTTGGGTGGGCAACAAACAATAGGTGATCCATTGTCTATCTTTTTAAACTGAAGCTATAATCTACCTGCTATCATTAGTTTTGGATCCATCCACTCGTTTGCTACCATCAGTCTTGATTTTTGCATGCACCCCTTAGGCCTTACAAAATCTAACTATTTTTTTATTATGCATGTCAGATATTGTACACAATCGTACTGAACATGTAGAGAAAAAGAGAAGACCGTTGCATGGAAATATAATGTCATGAAGACGCCACTTCATGGTGGGCTAAGTGCCCCCCTCCTGCATTTCCAGATTGTATTCCAGAGGAAGATAACTGTTCAGATGGAGATTCAGAAGGAGCCGACCACGCCTGTTTACCACCTGAGGTGTTTCCTCTAACCTGGCATGCTGATGTTGGTCATATCATGCATATGGCACCTTGCATTGCTTACATTATACATCTTATATGTCATCAGCTTAGTTTAGATTTGCTTTGTGTGAATGCCACATGTTTGGTTTCTATATCATATTCCCACCATTCCTAAATATTTATCTTTTTAGAGATTTCAACAAGTGACTACATACGGAACAAAATGAGTGAATCTACACTCTAAAATATGTCTATATACATCCGTATGTGGTAGTCCATTTTAAATCTCTAAAAAGACAAATATTTAGGAACGGAGGGAGTATATGGGAATTATGCAATGCCATCTTCTTTAGCCGGGCATCATATACGTGAATCATGCAACACCATCCTGTTTAGCCAGTCATCGTATATGTGAATTGTATCGTGCCATATTTTTTTCCATAATGTATTCCATTTGTCAACAATGTTTATACATTCATCTACTCTTCCTGTGCATCAGCCATTTCAGTCGGTCATGGGAAAATCTGGAGTGAAAACAAGGTCTTCTGAGCAGTCAGTGCTACCTGTCGATGCAGATTTCTTGCTGGTTACAGATAGCTCCTTAGAGGAGGATTC
>NC_041381.1:676969445-677064014 GCF_002162155.2 Triticum dicoccoides | reverse complement strand
TCTAACTTGGTTGGGTTATATTGCTCATATCATGCATATGGTGTCTTGCATTGCCATGCCATCTGCTTAGATTAGACATGCTTTGTGTGAATGCCTCCTATATCAGATATGTGAATTATGCAATGCCATATTTTTCAGTCAGTTATCATATATGTGAATTATGCACCGCCATGGAGCCAGGCATCATATATGTGAATTATCTCATGCCATCTGTTTTTTTCATTACATATTCCATTTGTCGACAATCTGTGTATATTGAACTACTCTTCATGTGTATCAGCCATTTGAGCCAGTTATGGAAAAATCTGGAGTGAAAACAAGGTCTTCAGAGCAGGCAATGGTACCTGTTGAAGCATATATCTCGATGGTTACAGGGAGCTCCTCAGAGGAGGATTCAGAGACAGATCACCAGTCCTATATCCCACCTGAGGTGTATGCTCTAAGTTGCAATGTTTATATTTCTCATATGGTGCATATGGTGTCTTGCATTTCTTAGTTTAGACATCATTTAGGACAGTATAACCGAGCCACTTCCATGCCCTCTCATGACCTCACAATTTTTGGCCGTCCATTCTCGTGATTGAGACATTTTTAGCCGTCAGATCTGTTATCCTAAAGGACTGTTTCTCCACAGGATTTTTCTGAGCTCTCTGGTTAACTGGGCCATTTCACAAAGCCCAATCATCTAGAAAGGCCCGGATCCGTCCGTCCTGGAGACCACCGAGATCGTTTTTCCTCCGTAAGAAAAAAATCACTCGGTGGCATGAGGGGTGGAGAGGATCGGTCCATCGTTGCGAGAGAGATTGAGAGAGGGTCGTCGCGGGAGAGATGGGATTTGGGTAGCCGATGCAGACCGGACCTGCTAGAGAGAGAGAGGAGGGCATGGGTCCATCAGTGTGCGTGAGGGAGAGGAAGGGACTTAGCCACTGCAGGCGATTCAGACCGGTGATGGTTCCTCATTTGTGCGAAACTGCTCCGCTGAAAACTCATTCTTCAGTTTCTCTAGGCACATTCATGATGGGTGATGTTTCCATCATTTCCGCTGCCTCGGGGTACAAGTACCTCTGTATATACTCTTCGAGCCTCTTTTCGCAGTTAACCAGCCGTCCCCGTAGCCAGCCACCGGTGAGCCACACACTAATCTTGCGCATCCTGTTTTCGCCCTACATCCTCTCTTCTCTATGCCCAATTTCCAACTTTGATCTTTTGCAAGGACATGCCATCGTGCTTCTCCGACTTCTGCTATAGTGTTTTCTGGATTCGTTGTGATCTGGGATTCCATCTAACCATCCAGACTACCCAGGTGTGCCTTATAATCCTATTAACCATGGCCATATAGGGGCTGCAAGGTCGTGCTATTCCTTTTGTTTGTTGGGGAGGTGGTCCTCCTTTTCTTGATATGTTGTGATGATTTTTCAGACAATTGGCTATGAAATGGTTATAGAAATTTAGGAGATGAAGTATTGGGCATATGCAGCAATGAAGACAAAAAGATTGAAAATGTATGGTACATTTCTATCCGCTGAGAGTGGTAGAAGTACAAGAATTCTCCACACTAATTTGTCGAATTGATTTTTTCTCAGAGCCCATGTTTATCAATATTGTTTGTAATAGTAATATTGTACTCTGATGTTTGTTTGGATCCAAGTACTCCTTCCAGTACCAACTACATCGACATATTAGTATAAAAATTTCAGTGAAACATGTGTTAGGTAACAATTAGGTAATAGTCCATTTTATCATCGACGGTAAAACAATAAAGTTTACTGTCCTAAATTGGTTATCACCATTTGATCAGATATACTAAATATGGCCTTTTGTAGGATGCATGTTAGCAACAACAACACATCACTGTATGGCTGTATGGATCAAATTCACTTTATAAGAATACTACCTGCTAGGATATGTCTGTGTTCTGAACAAATGATGATACACTTAACTGACTGAGTAGCTGCACTTGAACACCATCCTGAAGCTCATACCTTGTATGGTTTTGTTGCAAAGAAATAAATGGTGTAATGATATTTATTTAATATCAGGAAATAGACATATATGTGTGACCTGCACTGTCTCTAATTTGCATTACTTTACCATAATTCTTAGTCCTTTTTATTTGATAGTCGATTTTACATGCAAGGAAGAACTTTAAATTGCACCTTCTAAGAATTCATGCTCTTCCTATTTTTGCAGCACGGACAATGTAATTCAGGTGGCAGTTGTCGCCAAATTGAGTCGATAACAATGAACTGTACCTATGACCATATACCCAGATGAGCATGCATTCTGTAGGACATGCTCCATGGGAAGAAACACTTTGTTTACCTGAACTTAACAACGATGATGTAATACAGGAAGGAGATACCCCATGAATCTATCAGAAGCATAATGAACTAAGAAGGAGGAGGAACCGCCTGAGTTATACCTAAACTACGCCCAGTCTATGAACTTCTGCATTTTGATAGTCAGTAGCGGTGTGGTTAATAGTTTTCATGGAAATGTTTTTTATGACCATTTTACCTGCAGCTATTATAGTTTTCAAGTTCCCATCCTTTTGCTTTGCCTCTCTTGCCCCCCCTCCCATGGTTTACAATCCTTATTGTTCTTATATAAAATCAAACTACTACCAACCTTTTAACATCTAACATATTCCTACTGAACATACTAATCAACTTAAAAGTATTTTTCAATCAATAACAAACATTCTCATTTAAAATAAGCAGGCTCAAAAGCACACACAATTGGATGAATTTCAGGTTTCAAAATTTGAGGTCACAAAACATGATTCATGGAGTCTCTTGATCATATCTCATGAATGAATACTGCCTGTGATGTTTATACCACATGCTTAAAATACTACATTTACATATAGTTGCATCAATCACTAATATTAGAGTCAAAATCGTCGGGCGCAACAACGCGCGCCTTCCATGGTCTAGTATGCACAATATTGAATTCCATCTGATTAGTTTAGAGATCATACATGCGAGTGGCAGCTGCTTAGTATATGAATCAATAATGTCAATTATATCATGCCATCCTGTATACTTAGACAACATGTATGTGAATTATTTCATCCCAACATATTTTAGAAAGACATCATATAGTTTTGTCATGTCATCCTGTTTAGGTACTCATCATATGTTGAATTATGCCATTATATCCTGTTAAGTTATCCATCATATATCTGAAACTGTGTCATGCTATCCTGTTTAGTTAGGCATCATATATGTGAAATTGTGTCATGCTGTCTTGTTTGGTTAGACAACATATATGTGAATTACCACATCTGTCTATCATACAATGTCTGTACGTACAATTTCTTTTCTTGTTTATCAGCCATTTGAATTGGAGGGGGTGATGGCAGTATCTAAGGGAGCAAAAACTCGTTCTTCACAAAAGACAGTGCTACCCGTCAATGCAAATAGAACCATGGTTGTACTGGCCCACAAACTAGCCCCAGCACACATAATTAAGACTCTTCTAGATTGCACACTTACACCGTTGGGCCGAGAACCAGCTACAACCCATCTAACCGCAACCCCAGTGGATAGTAACCCACTTCTAGTTGACAAAGCACCATGTCCACCACAGAGTACCCCCACACGAGCAGTTTGTAAAGCTACTGCAGTACCCAAAGCACGAAGACCACCACAGCTAACCCAAACTCCATGTTTAAAGCAGAAGAGCAACTGTTCTCAGGTCAGATTTCGTAGCTATGGTCCATACTCCTTTGTTGTTGCATCACTGTATTTACGCATACCAACTACTTTTGAATTTGAAGGATCCAATTGAAACTCCAATGGCGCAACAGGTATGTTTTAAACCTATTTCTTTAACTGGATTGCTTTTCTAACTTTTTGCTCTATGTTAATTTCAATTTAAGTTGTATAAATAGTTATGTTCTCATGTGATACACATTACAAGTGCTGCCAATGTTGTGTAGTTTCTCACACTTATATTCTGTCTATGCTACTGTGTCTTAAAAATATATGAGTTGAACTGTGTCTCTATCCTGATTAGGGAATATAAACTAGAAGGATATGGACAATACAGTGACCATACTACATAGATATATGTTTGTTTCATGATGTTATCCTGTCCACCTTACTACTGAACCGGTTTACCAAAATGAGTTTCGTATACTACAAGCTAAACCTGTGATGTGTCCGCTTGTTTCTCTTGTAGTATGCAAACAAAATATTGGAGAAGAGCACCCCACTATGCAATGGTAGAGAAAGTAATGCAAATAAGGTTCAAGATAGTGAGACAACCCTGTTGGTCTCCAAGAAAGGTGATAAAAATGATCTTGTAGACAGTGAGAAAACCCCACAATCTTGTGTTGATGTAGTGTTCGAGTTACTGGCTAGTACCGCTGGCACAAGCTCTTCGAACTCGCTGCCTGAATCACTTCAGCTTCTTCAGTCTCAGCTACAAGCTGAAAGGCATCAGTCAGCTGTGCTGCTGCAAGAAGCCGAAGGACTGAGGAAGTCCCTGCAGAATTCATATGTGTACTTTCTTGTGCAACAGCAAGCGCTGGAGGATTTAAGCGCCAAACAAGAGAAAGTTAATAAGCTTGCTAAGCATCTTGCCAGCATTATGGGTACCCAGGATATTGTTTCTTGAACTCTTCTAAAGTGGTTTCAGTTCTGGACTTGTTTTGCTGCGGCATTTATATGCTGCTTTGTTCCCTATATTTGCACTGGTGGCGAACTTTGATGCCTATTGGATGTAATATGTGTAATAGCTGTGATAGCCTAGCATAAGTTTCTTGCTTATTTGTTTCCTTGTTGTCTTGTTTATTTGTTTGCTTGTAGTCAATGCAGTTCTTTTTCTGCGGTTTGCTAGTATTTTAAAACTAGACCACAATAACCATGGGCTAATATTTACTGTAGTGACACTGGGCCTCCTACGGGCCGTAGAAATAGTGGTCCTTCTATGAGCCGTAGAAACAATGGGCCTTCTATGGGCCTTAGAAACAACGGGCCTTCTACGGGCCGTAGAAACAATGGGCCTTCTACGGGCCGTATCATCAATGGGCCTTATACGGGCCGTATGATCGATTGGACAAACATGGGCCAAACAGACCGCATTATGGCCGTAAACAGGCTAGAGTTGGAATCGTCCGTTCATGGGCCGACCATAACGGGCCATCATTAATAGGCCATATTTGATGACGCTATGAAAACGGCCCAACGTAATAATGGACCACAAACGGGCCGACTGTAACCATGGGCTGAATTTGGCCCACAAGCAGAAAATGACAGTAATGGGCCGTAAGTAAACAAATGCTGGAAATGAGCCCAAGAATAAATGGGCTCTGAGAAGGCCGAAAAATAACATGGGCTGGAAACGGCCCAACGGAATAACGGGCCGTTAGTGGGTATAAAGTGATACACTATTCATTACGGGCCAGTTTCACCATGGGTCGTTAATGGGTGTAAAGTGATACACTGTTCATTACAGGCCAGTTTCACCACGGGCCGTTAATAGGCCAAGAGTTACAAAGGTCCTCATATGGGCCGAAAGATGTCATGGGCCATACATGGGCCAGAAGTGAAAACGGGCTGGAATCATATTGGATGGCCCAGATGATGCTACTGGGCCTAATTCGGATAGGGCGTAACGGGCCTTGGGTTAGCGGGCTGTAAATGGGCTATATGCGAACATGCCGTTAACAAGCTTTCCATGGGCCAGCCCGCCACCTTTTGACCAAGTCAAACGGGCCGGCCTTTTCACAGGAATGGGCCTCTGTTGGGCCATGCCATGTGTCGACGTATCATAGGCGCCTTCTGTCCAATGAGTGGATGACATCTGTCCCAACGATGAGCCGGCACGTGTTTCCTCCAGCCAATGATGATTTTACACGTGGAAAATCCCCATTGGTCGGGACTGTTAACGGGTTATCGAATCCAAAACCCGACCCGATAGCTTAACGGCGTTCCGTTACGGTGGATGCCACGTGTCGATCACCCATGATGAAAGCACTTCTGTGACGCACGATTTATCGTCATGGAAGTGGACACTTCCGTGATGATAATTTTGGTTATGTCATGGAACACTTCTACGACAGCACAAGTATGACTATCTTGATTCTGTCATAAAATCGTCATGGATGTACATGCATGACAAAAAACGCAACCTACTATGACAAACACGTATCATCACGGAAGTGTATTTTTTTGTAGTGCAACCATCCCTCCTTTTCCCTATTGTGCCCAACTTTATACAGCTGGAAGGACAAGTGGATGGACGAATGTATTGTAGAGGAGTAATAAGTATGGGAGGGACATTTCATTACATACCTTGCTTGCGCAAAACTGAACTTCTCATCAATATGTTCTCACACGGAATTAATATGGTCTCTATTGCTTCATCGAAGTACACGACACATTTGTCCATGTGATGTACGATTTTCAAGTATAGTTTGATTACAAGCAAGGTGTGGTAACAAGTCAAAATGTTTTTTCACGCAAGTATGCAGTTTTGGGTGGAGTTCATTACATAAGGCATTTCCGCTCATGGTTAGGGATAAAACTTATTATCACACCAATGCGTATATATGCCTTCACAAGGCATTGCTTTGTTACTTTTTTGTTGCAGTAATAATGTGTGTATGTTTGAATAGAGGGTTGGAGGAGCGATTGATACGATAGTGCGATGAAAATTATCAACAACCCTAGTACACACATTTCAATACTAGGCATTGATATTGTGATATAGATTATTTTTTGTTGTAAATAACAATATTTACTAAAAAATGATTTTGCACTATGTAAAAAATTTCAAATTCCACCTTTTAAGATGCTTATATTTTTTTCTAAAAAAAGTAGAATCTACACTTCGGAGAAACTAAACTTGCATGTTATGAAAACTAACCCGAGACTCCAAAAAAAGAAATCATTTGCTGAACAGATGGTCCAACCGATATATTATTTAGATCTTTGGTCGTGCAAGACAGCTAAACAAGCACACACCATAATAAGTCTAGTCGAGTTGATCGGTCACGAGCGGTGTGTGAGGCTCCGTTCGAAAACTGCATAGAGACTACAAAAGCGGGATGAAAACCAGTTTGGGGGAGAAGTGTTGTTCATGAAAGAGAATTTGATTGTCGAATTGAAAAGTTCATGCTGATATAGCCACACTCAGAATCTTCAATGTTTGTTTGCTAACATGATATATCCTCTTTGCTCCCATTCTGCCATGCTCGTGACCCAAAAATCAATGAAGAGGCCACTTCGGACTAGCACCCTCCATAAAGAACAAGTATAAATATTCCTTTCACTTATGGGTCGATGCAATTGCCAAATTGTGATTATTTTATTCATGTTGCCCGTAGCAATGCACGAGCATTGTACTAGTGATTGTAGTGGGTTTGTGGTCCAGCAGTTGGTGGAAAACGAAAGTGGTTGACATATAAGGACATAAATTGTGCATAAGAATGGCACAACCATGAAAAAGAATAAGAAAAGCAAAAGAGACAGCAAAGACAGAAAACAAAAATGGCAAAAAGTTAAAACAAGAAAACCCAGCGCTTAAGGCCTATGGTCCTCCTGCGTGCTGGGTTGTCCCATTTCATAGGCACTTCAGGAAAGATCTTGTTTGGTCTCGCAATAGGCGACAGATAGTCACGCCCATAAGGATCAATTTAGCGTCATGTGTGGCCTTGTGCGAGTCAGGGACAACCCAGTTACTCATGTGGGCTGACTACCTCCATATTATGCAGTTACAATTCTCTACAAAATTTCTTCTTCTTGCCCCCACCAATCATTCCCTCTCATGGGGCTTGTCTACTTAGTGATTAGTCCCACATCGCCTGGCTATGCAAAATGGGGTTGGGAGCTTGGCTATTTAATAGGATGGGGTTCCACGCATGGACGACATCCATATCATTGGTGAGCCCAACGCAGGGCATGTGATTGGAGGCGGGCACCAACAACTCGTCTTCTAATTCATTCAATCCAAGCAAGCAAATAATGTGTCAAATCGGTTGACTTTTGACCTCAGCTATTCTATAAGCCAGATATCAAACCAGTGTGCTAATATTGTGGACAGTTGTGGGCAACTCTTTGAGTTTGCTCCAATAGAAACAATGTAAATAAATGAGTTACAGGATTTCTCTCCTTGCATGCCAAAAGAACTGGTTTTCATCTCAATCAAATGCAGAATAGCTTAGTCGATTTTGGGAAATATATATTCTTCTATAGAGAACACATCCAGATATGATTAGATGATTCATGGTTATATGATGCTCAAATATCTAACCGCACATCCTCAGCATGGCGAGAGGGTCGCAATAAGGCAAAATGACAACCCTAAAGCATGTACAAGAGAAGCCGTGACAATCAACCAAATGCTTCAACCTCACAGACTACAAGAAAGTCTAACTACCCCTTCCATACATAGCTAAAGTGATGCGATAAATAGTACTCCGAATGGATTTTTTGTGTAGGGTGATTGTCCCTTTCTGTATAAATTGAAACCCGAATCAAAAAGGAAATGTGGAAACACCAAAATTTACTACCGAAGTTTGGTTAATACCATATTACAAGCTCAACCACGGGAGGTGCCCAACAAGAGCGCAGGACCATCGAGCAACAATATACGAGGGAAGAGAAAGGGGGTCAAGAGCCCAGTATTGTGGCTCTTGAGTGACCTTGGGTAAGGCCCAAGACCCACATGTCCCATTTCATACATGTGTGTTCGATATCGAATGTTGGGGAGGGTTCCAGTATGTCTCAACAAGTGGCGGGTTGGCAAGAGAATTTGTTGTCATCCTAGAAGAAGTGGACCCTAGAATGGAACTTGCACATTACAACATAACCTTCTGTGAGGATATGGGGAAGATGGATCTCGGTTAGACGATGCGGTCTCTTGTGAGTGGAAGGGTGCGGATTTTCCATGACGTGACTTGATTAGTTTGATTTTTACAACGCGATCTAGTCCTAGTGGAGGGGTGGATCTTCCCTGACATGATGTTTTTTGTTGCATTTTTGTAAGTTATTTCTATTTCCTCTTGACCAATTTAGGAAAAATATCTTTTCCGGCCTAAAATATGGGGAAAACTAAGGACACAACTACGAAGGAAACATATACTTGCTAGTTGTATGTGGCACACACACATAGAAACAAAGCCCGCCCCATGTAGTTCTAATGAGATGCAAATAGAAATCTTCCAACAACCACACCACTAGTCAACCCACACATGTTGACCCGCCTAAATTGTGTACTTAAGAGGCTTCTTGCATTATAGTTAAGCAAAATCACTTTGTTTTGCATGTTATTTCGAAATTTTTGGTACATCCCATAGGCCAATGATTGTCTTGTATGTCGTATACATAGTGACAGCCTAATTACAAACAACCATCCCCTTTTCTCTATTGTGCCTGACTTTATAGAGCTGGAAGGAAAAGTGGATGGATGAATGTATTGTAGAGGAGTAATAAATATAGGAGGGACATTTCATTACACACCTTGCATGCGCAAATTTGAACTTCTCTTGAATATGTTCTCACATGGAATTAGTATGGTCTCTATTGCTTTATCGAAGTACGCCACATCTTTCCATGTGATGTACGATTTCCTATTTTACTTTCATTACAAGCAAGGCGTGGTAAAAAGTCACAATGTGTTTTGTCACGCAAGTATGCAGTTCTGGGTGGAGTTCATTACATGAGGTGTTTTTGCTCTTGGTTAGGGTTAAAATTTATTATCACAACAGTGTGTATATATACCTGCACAAGGTATTGATTTGTTACCTCGTGTTGCAGTAATAATGTGTGTAAGTTTCAATAGAGGGTTGGAGGAGCGATTGATATGATAGTGTGCTATAAATTATCACCAACTCTAGTACACACATTTAAATACTAGGTAATGATATGTTCTTATAGATTATTTTTGGTCTTAAGTGCCAATATTTTCTACAAAAACGATTTTGCACAATGTAAAATTTTCAAATTCCACGTTTTAAGCTGCTTACACTTTTTTTTCAAAAAATGTAAAATCTACACTTCGTGCTAACTAAACTTATAAGTTATGAAAACTAACCCAAGACTCCCATAAAAAGAAACCATTTGCTGAAGACATGGCAAAACCGATATTACTTAGATCTTTGGTCGTGTAAGACATCTAGACAAGCACAAGCCATAATAAGTCAAGTTGAGTTGATCAGTCATGAGCGGTGTGTGAGGCTGCGTTCAAAAACTGCATAGGGACTACAAAAGCAAGATCAAACTAGTTTGGGGGAGAAGTGTTGTTCATGAAATTGAATTTGATTGTCGAATTGAAAAGTTCATGTTGATATAGCCAAACTCAGAATCTTCAATGTTTGTTTGCTAACGTGACATATCCTGTTTCCTCAAAATTTGCCATACTCATGACCCAAGAATCAATGGAGAGGCCACTTTGGACTAGCCCCCTCCATAAAAAACAACTATAAATATCCCTTTCACTTATAGGTCGATGCAATTGATAAGTTGTGTTTATTTGATTCATGTTGCCCGTAGCAATGCACGAGCATTGTAAGTGATTGTAGTCGGTCGGTAGTTCAACAGTTGGTGGAAAACGAAAGTGGTGGACATATAACGACATAAATTGTGAATAAGAATGGTACAACTGTGAAAAAGAATAAAAAGGAAGTAAAAAGAGACAGCAAAAAACAGAAAATGAAAATGAAAAAATAAAACAAGAAAACCACTGCTTATGGCCTATAGTCCTCTTGCGTGCTGGGCTGTCCCATTTCGTAGGCTGACTACTTCCATATTATGCAACGACACAAGGCCCAATACTCTATGAAACTTCTTGCTAGCACCAATCATTCTGGGGCTTCTCCACTTAGTGATTAGTCCCACATCGCCTATCTACGCAAAATGGGGTTGGGAGCTTGGCTATTTAATAGGGTGGCGTGCCACGCATGGAAGTCATCCATATCATTGGTGAGCCCAGCGAAGGGCATGTCATTGGGGGGGCACCAGCAGCTCGTTTTCTAATTCATTCAATCCAAGCAAGAAAATAGTGTGTCAAATGGATTGACTTTAGACCTTAGCTGTTCTGCCAGCAAGATTTCAAACTAGTGTGCTAATATTATGGACAGTTGTGGGCAACTCTTTGAGTCTACTCTAGGAGAAACAATGGAAATAAACCAGTATAAGATTTATATGCTTGCATGCCAGAAAAAACTGGTTTCATCTCAATCAAATGCAGAATGGCTCTATAGATTTTTGGCAGTATGTACATTCTTCTATAGAGAACACATCCAGATATGACTAGATGATTCATGGTTACATGATGCCAAAATATCTAGCTGCACATCCTCAAAATAGCGAGAGTGATTCAGTAAGGCAAAATGACAACCCCAAAGCTTGTACTAGAGAAGCCGTGACATTCAACCAAATGGTCCAACCTCACACACTACAAGGAAGTCTAACTACCCCTTCCATACATAGCGAAAGGGATGCGATGCGTAGTACTCGGAATGGATTTTCTGTGTAAGCTGATTGTCCCTTTTGGTATAAATTGAAACCAAAATCAAAAAGGAAATATAGAAACACCAAAATTTACTAACCAAAGTTTGGTTAATACCAAAATACAAGCACAGCCATGGGAGGAGCCCAACAAGAGTGCGGGACCGTCGAGCAACTATCCACGAGGGAAGAGAAAGGGGATCGAAAGCCTAGTATTGTCGCTCTTGAGTGACCTTGGGTAAGGCCCAAGACCCTTCCGTCCCATTTCCTATATGTGTGTTTCATGAACGATGTCGGGGAGGGTTCCGGTATGTCTCAAGTGGTGGGGTGGCTAGAGAATTTGTCGTCATCCTAGAATAAGTAGACTTTAGAATGGAACTTGCACATTACAACATAATCTTCTATGAGGATATGGTGAAGAAAGATCTTGGTTTAGATGATGCAGTGTCCTGTGAGTGGAAGGGTGTGGATTTTCCATGACGTGACTTGATTATTTCAGTTTTTTCAACGCGATCTAGTGCGAGTGGAGGGGGTGGATCTTCCCTGACATGATGTTTTTTGTTTCATCTATTTCCAGTTTCTCTTAAACAACTTAGGAAAAAAATATTATCCATCTTAAAATATTGGGAAAAACTTAGGACACATCTATCTGGTAATAAGTCACAATGTTTTTTCACACAAGTATGTAGTTTTGGGTAGAGTTCATTACATGAGGCATTTCTTCTCGTGGTTAGGGATAAAATTTATTATCACACCAATGTGTATATATGCCTTCACATTGATTTGTTACTTTGTGTTATAGTAGTAATGTGTGTAAGTTTGAATAGAGGGTTGGAGGAGCGATTGATACGATAGTGCAATGTAAATTATCAGCAACCCTAGTACACACATTTGAGTTTTTTCAATGCGTTCTCGTGCGAGTGGAGGGGGTGGATCTGCCCTGACATGATGTTTTTGTTTCATTTTTGTTAGTTATTTTCATTTTGTCTTAACCATTTTAGGGAAAAAACTTATCCGACTTGAAATATGGGGAAGAACTAAGGACAGATCTATGAAGCAAACATATACTTGCTAGTTGCATGTGGCGCACGCACAAAGAAACAAACCCCGTCCCCATGTATTTCTAACGAGATTCAAATAGAAATCTGCCACCAACCACACCACTTGTCATCCCACACATGTCACCTGCCTAAATATTGTACTTAAGAGGCTTCTTGCATTACAGTTAAGAAAGATCACTTCCTTTTGCACTTTATTTGCAAATTTTTGGTATATCCCATAGGACAATGATTGTCTTGTATGTCTTGTACACCGTGACATCCTTATTACAAACAACCAGCCCTCCTTTTCCCTATTGTGCCCAACTTTATAAAGATGGAAGGACAAGTGGATGGACGAATGTATTGTAGAGGAGTAATAAGTATGGGAGGGACATTTTATTACATACCTTGCTTGCGCAAAACTGAGCTTCTCATCAATAAGTTCTCACACGGAATTAGTATGGTCTCTATTGCTTCATCAAAGTACACCACACATTTGTCCATTAATGTATGATTTTCAAGTATAGTTTGATTACAAGCAAGGTGTGGTAACAAGTCACAATGTTTTTTCACGCAAGTATGCAATTTTGGGTGGAGTTCATTACATGAGGCCTTTCTGCTCGTGGTTAGGGATAAAACTTATTATCACACCAATGCGTATATATGCCTTCACAAGGCATTGCTTTGTTACTTTTTTTTGCAGTAATAATGTGTGTAGGTTTGAATTGAGGGTTGGAGGAGCGATTGATACGATAGTGCGTTGAAAATTATCAACAACCCTAGTACACACATTTCAATATATACTAGGCATTGATATTGTCATATATATTATTTTTTGTCTTAAATACCAATATTTTCTAAAAAATGATTTTGCACTATGTAAAAAGTTCAAAATCCACCTTTTAAGATGCTTACAATTTTTTTCTAAAAAAAGTAGAATCTACACTTTGGGCTAACTAAACTTGCACGTTATGAAAACTAATCCGGGACCCAAAAAGAAATCATTTGCTGAATACATGGTCAAACCGATATATTATTTAGATCTTTGGTTGTGCAAGACAGCTAAACAAGCGCACGCCATAATAAGTCAAGCCGAGTTGATCGATCACGAGCGGTGTGTGAGGCTCCGTTCGAAAATTGCATAGAGACTACAAAAGCGGGATGAAAACCAGTTTGGGGGAGAAGTGTTGTTCACGAAAGAGAATTTGATTGTCGAATTGAAAAGTTCGTGCTGATATAGCTACACTCAGAATCTTCAATATTTATTTGCTAACGTGGCATATCATCTTTCCTCCCATTCTGCCATGCTCAGGACCCAAAAATCAATGGAGAGGACACTTCGGACTAGCTCCCTCCATAAAGAACAACTATAAACATCCCTTTCACTTATGGGTCAATTGCCAAATTGTGATTATTTTATTCATGTTGCCCGTATCAATGCACAAGCATTTTACTAGTGATTGTAGTGGGTTGGTAGTCTAGTAGTTGGTGGAAAACAAAAGTGGTGGACATATAAGGACATAAATCATGAATAAGAATGTCACAACCGTGAAAAGAATAAAAAAGAAAGTAAAAGAGACAGCAAAGACTGGAAACAAAAATGGCAAAAAATTAAAACAAGAAAACCCAGCGCTGAAGGCTTGTGGTCATGCTGTGTGCTGGGTTGTCCCATTTCGTAGGCAATTCAGGCAAGATCTTGTTTGGTCTTGCAATAGGTGATAGATAGTCGCGCCCGTAAGGATCATCTTAGTGTCACATTAGGCCTTGTGAGAGTCAGGGACAACCCAGTTACTCATGTGGGCTGACTACCTCCATATTATGCAGTTACAATACTCTACGAAATTTCATCTTCTTGCCCTCACCAATCATTCCCTCTCGTGGGGCTTGTCTACTTAGTGATTAGTCCCACATCACCTGGCTATGCAAAATGGGGTTGGGAGCTTGGCTATTTAATAGGATGGGGTTCCACGCATGGACGACATCCATATCATTGGTGAGCCCAACGCAGGGCATGTGATTGGGGGCTGGGCACCAACAACTCGATTTCTGATTCATTCAATCCAAGCAAGCAAATACTGTGTCAAATCAATTGACTTTCGACCTCAGTTGTTCTATAAGCCACATATCAAACCTGTGTGCTAATATTCTGGACAATTGTGGGCAACTCTTTTAGTTTGCTCCAAGAGAAAAAATATAAATAAACGAGTTACAGGATTTCTATGCTTGCATGCCAGGAAAAACTGGTTTTCATCTCAATCAAATGGAGAATATCCCAGTCGATTTTGGGCAATATGTATATTCTTCTACAAAGAACACATCCAGATATGATTAGATGATTCATGGTTATATGATGCTAAAATATCTAAGCGCACATCCACAGCATGGCGAGAGGGTCTCATAAGCCAAAATGACAACCCCAAAGCTTGTACAAGAGAAGCCATGACAATCAACCAAATGCTCCAACCTGACAGACTACCAGAAAGTCTAACTACCCCTTCCATACATTACTCTGAATGGATGTGACACACAATACTCTGAATGGATTTTCTGTGTAGGGTGATTGTCCCTTTCCATATAATTTGAAACCTAAATCAAAAAGGAAATGTATAAACACCAAAATTTACTAACCGAAGTTTGGTTAATACCAAATTACAAGCTCAGCCACGGGAGGTGCCCAACAAGAGCGCGGGACCATCGAGCAATGATCCACGAGGGAAGAGAAAGGGGGTCGAGAGCCTAGTATTGTGGCTATTGAGTGACAACCTAATTACAAACAAACAACCCCTTTTCCCGGTTGTGCCCAACTTTATACACAACTGGAAGGACAAGTGGACGGATGAATATATTGCAGAGGAGTAATAAGTATGAGAGGGACATTTCATTACATACCTTGCTTGTGGAAAATTGAACTTCTCTTGCATATGTTCTCACACACAATTATTATGGTGTCTATTTCTTTATCCGAGCACACCACACATTTCTGCATGTGGTGTATGATTTCCCGTTATACTTTCATTAAAATCAAGGTGTGGTAACAAGTCATAATGTTGTTTTTTCATGCAAGTATTCAGTTTTGGGTGGAGTTCATTACATGAGTTCTTTCTGCTCGTGGTTAGGGATAACATTTATTATCACACCAATGTGTATATATGCCTTCACAAGGCATTGATTTGTTACTTTGTGTTGTGGTAATAATGTGTCTAAGTTTCAATAGAGGGCTGGATGAACAATTGATACGCTAGTGCATTGTAAATTATTAGTAACCCTAGTACACACATTTCAACACTAAGCATTGATATGTTGATATTGATTATTTTTCGTCTTAAGTACCAATATTTTATAAACAAGCATTTTTGCACTATGTTAAAAAGTTCAAATTCCACTTTTTAAGCTCCTTACACTTTTTTCTGAAAAAGTGGAATCTATACTTCGGGCTAACTAAACTTGCATGTTATGAAAACTAACCCTAGACTCCCGAAAAAAGAAACCATCTGTCGTGCAAGACAACTAGACAAGCGCAAGCCATAATAAGTCAAGTCGAGTTGATCGTTCACGAGCGGTGTGTGAGGCTCCATTCAAAAACTGCATAGAGACTACAAATGCAGGAGCAAAACCAGTTTGGGGAAGAAGTGTTGTTCATGAAAGTGAATTCGATTGTCAAATTGAAAAGTTCGTGCTGATACAACCAAACTCAGAATCTTCAGTGTTTGTTTGCCAACGTGACATATCCTCTTTCCTCCCAATCTGCCATGCTCATGACCCAAAAATCAGTGGACAGGCCAGTTCGGACTAGCCCCCTGCATAAAGAACAACTATAAATATCTCTTTCACTTATGGATTGATGCAATTACTAAATTGTTATTATTTGGTTCGTGTTACCTTTTGCAATGCACGAGCATTTTTCTAGTGATTGTATTGAGCCGGTAGTTCAGAAATTGGGGCAAAACGAAAGTGGTGGACATATAATAACATAAATTATGAATAAGAATGACACTACTGTGAAAGAGAATAAAAAGGAAGTAAAAGGAGACAGCAAAAATTGAAAAAATGGCAATATAAAATAGGGACAATTGTATTTTTACCCCTAGTTGGTTCCTACCCACGGGTTTTGCCCTTACTTTTCGAGCTTGCTCAGTTTTGCCCTTACTTTTTCCACCGAGGTCCCTCGAATGCCCTTTGACCGTTTGACCAAAACTTTGAAAATTCATAACTAATTCATACGAACTCAGAAAAATGCAAATAAGATATCAAAATGTTCACATAAACATTACCTTTATGGGCATATCATTTGCATTGAGGACAAAAGCATCGTTTAAACTACCTAAGGTAATTAATGTTATTAACATTATTAAAAATAAATAGGTATAAACAATATATTTTTCCTGAATAAAAATTATATGCAAATGTAGGTGATGTTTTCTGAACATCCTGATACCTTATTTGCATTTTCCTGAGTTCATATCAACTTGTTATGAAGATTCCAAATAATGGTCAAAGTCGTTAGAACATCCATAAAAAGTTGATACAAACTCAGAAAAATGCAAATAAGTTATGAGGATGTTCAGAAAACATCACCTGCATTTGCATGTAATTTTTATTCATGAAAAAAATATTGTTTATACCTATTTATTTTTTATAATGCTAATAACATTAATTACCTCGAGTAGTTTAAATGATTCTTTTTTCCTGAATGAAAATGATATGCCCATAAAGGTAATTTTTATCTGAACATTTTGATATCTTATTTGCATTTTTCTGAGTTCGTATGAATTAGTTATGAATTTTCAAAGTTTTGGTCAAACGGTCAAAGGGCATTCGAGGGACCTCGATGGAAAAAATAAGGGCAAAACTGAGCAAGCTCGAAAAGTAAGGGCAAAACCCGTGGGTAGGAACCAACTAAGGGTAAAAATGCAATTGTCCCTATAAAATAAAACAAGAAAACGCAGCGGTTAAGGCCTATGGTCCTCCTGCGTACTGGGTTGTCCCATTTCGTAGGCATTTCAGGCAAGATCTTGTTTGGTCTCGCAATAGCCGACACATAGTCATGCCAGTAAGGATCATCTAAGTGCCGTGTGTGGCCTTGTGCGAGTCAGGGACATCCCAGTTACTCATGTGGGCTGACTACTTCCATATTATGCAATGACACAAGGCTCAATACTCTACGAAACTTCTTCTTCTTGCCCGCACCAATCATACTCTCCCCTGGGGCTTGTCCACTGAGTGATTAGTCTCACATCTCCTGGCTACGCAAAATGGGTTGGGAGCTTGGCTATTTAATAGGGTGGGGTGCCACGCATGGAAGGCATTCATATCATTGGTGAGGCCAACGTAGGGCAGTCACTTGGGGGGCACCAACAATTCGATTTCTTATTCATTCAATCCAAGCAAGAAAATAGTGTGTCAAATGAATTGACTTTTGACCTCACTTGTTCTATAAGCCAGATTCCAAACCAGTGTGCTAATATTATGGACAGTTGTGGGCAACTCTTTGAGTCTGCTCCACGAGAAACAATGGAAATAAACCAGTTACAGGATTTCTATGCTTGCATGCTAGAAAAAACTAGTTTTCATCTCAATCAAATGGAGAATAGCTCCGTCAATTTTGGGCAATATGTATATTCTTCTACAGAAAACACATCCAGATATGATTAGATGATTCATGGTTATATGATGCTAAAATATGTAACCGCACATCCTCAGCATGGCGAGAGGGTCACAATAAGGCAAAATGACAACCCCAAAGCTTGTATAAGAGAATTCGTGACAATCAACCAAATGCTCCAACCTCACGGACTACCAGAAAGTCTAACTACCCCTTCCATACATTGGGAAAGGGATGCGACACATAGTACTCTGAATGGACTTTCTTTGTGGGGTGATTGTCCCTTTCTGTATAAACTGAAACCCGAATCCAAAAGGAAATATAGAAACACAAAAATTTACTAAAAGAAGTTTGGTTAATACCAAATTACAAACTCATCCACGGGAGGTGCCCAACAAGAGTGCGGCATCGTCGAGCTACGATCCACGAGGGAAGAGAAAGGGGATAGAGAGCCTAGTATTGTGGCTCTTGAGTGACAGCCTAATTACAATCAACAATCCCCTTTTCCCTATTGTGCCCAACTCTATATAGCTGGAAGGACAAGTGGATGGATGAATGTATTGTGGAGGGGTAATAAGTAAGAGGGGGATATTTCATTACATATCTTGCTTGTGCAAAACTAAACTTCTCTTGAATATGTTCTCACATGGAATTATTATGGTCTCTATTGATTTATCCGAGCACACACTAGTACAACGAGGTGCTATACAAATGGTTTTTAACCCCTTTCCGCAATGGCATTTGGAACCATCGCCAAGTGAGTGTGGTCAATAGGGGTTCCTTCCCACACGACCCAAAAACCGTCGGGGATATGGCCTCCTAGTACACACGCTCGGCAAAATGAGATCATGTGCGACCGGCGAGCGATCAAATACAGTTATACATACCATAGTGCTAAAAAATACAATTATACAGGCGAAATCATTTCTGATCGTAAGTACATCCCACACAGTCAGTCCCCGCTAAATGTTTCCGTTCATATATACATCCCACACGGTTGCTCCAAGTAAAACATTTTTGTTCGCAGGTACATCACACACAATTTTCCCCGTTAAACCATTTGTGATAGTGTTTCCATTGCACATCGTATTAACAATTTTATCGTTTGCATTATTGAATGCATCACACACAGTTCGTAGAACAAACTGTGTGGCAAAGACTGTCCATCACACATAGTTTTTATGTGGTAAACATTTGCGCCAGGTGGCCTAACACAGACAGCTTTCAAGAGGATGTCATGTGTGATTGTTCGTTAATCCAACACGGTTTATTCCTAGAAACTGTGTGCGTTGCTTGAGGTCATCGCCCATGGTGTTTTCTCAATAACCGTTTGCAATAGAAAACCCCAATTAGCAGGCTAATTGTCCTATTATTAATAATTCATTTATTAATCTAATTGACATTTCATATTAAGCACACAATATATTTCATTTTCATAATTGAAATACATTAGACTACAACATCATATAGCTTCAGCACTCAGCCACCCCATTAGACAACTCCACCAGCACCAAGTTTCACATGCAACATCTATAACCTTTCGAAATTATAGCATCATAGATGGTTCATAGACAGATGTATCTCATCTGGAAAACTGTTGAAGCCAATGTTGAGGATATCACTTATTGTTATCGTCTTGTTCAGCTAGGGATTAGAGATTAATCGGATATCAGGCGATTAATCAATTTTATCGGTCGACTATTAATCGGATATTTTTTGCAAATCTCAGGTTCCTAACATTAAAATACGCTATATTCAACACTAAAACAATATTGGACAGAAGTTTTACCTTGATTCCTAGCCTTTTAATCCTCATATAATAACAAAGAAAATAGGACAACCGTATATATTGCATAACAAGGTCCACAAAATATAAATAAACATAGTTTTGCACACATAGTTCTATGAATATATTCGATTTATCGGCAGATTCCTGATAAATCGCTGGTCAGAGCGATAAATTTGTCCAAAGATAAAGGGTGAAGATAAGGGATAATCTTATTGGTCATCCATGGTTAGCGATAATTAATTGTTGAATCAAAATATTTTTTGAACAGTGGCTGAAGCAGAAGGCGAATATTGAGCCTTCATTGATGTTGAAGGTCTTTGCTACTTTAGGCCAATGCCTGTGGATGATTGACCGTCCATCCTTCGTCCTCTTTAGGAACACTTCAATATTGAACCATGGGTGTTGTATGAATACCTTCCTTGCCTCCTGACCATACAGGTGGTTTGAGAGGTAATCATCAGTCAACTGCTTTGGAAAAGCGTGAAAACAAGGATGTGCAGAAATATCTTCTCTATATTGGAAATGGGGCAAACGAATAAAAAAGGCAAGGTATAATAGTTAGTACCATCCTGTAATGTACTGATGTCTTCTTCATTGTGCAGACAAAGATCTTATTGTTTTTTGTCGCTAATTTCTTTATCCTAACAATCTTTCTGAGTTTCTTGACTTGACTGATATTCATGGACTGCAAAAAGGGTCGAACAGTGGGTCAAAACCTCGGACAACAGGGCCTACATGTGCAAGACCAAATTGTTAAAAACCTAAATACTATAATGGTTCATGCAATTTCACAATAATGTGCTATTTGACAACGGACCATGCATGTGCTAACCTCGATTGTAACCCTCAGTGCTTCCCATTGTTTCCCTGCAACACATATAAGGTAGTTAGTCATCAGGTTAAGTAAGATTTTGCATGCTATCAGTAAAATATGTTGATGAAAAATAAGCACATTGCAGATTCATCATATTAATTCAAGCCACATGGAAAACCTATTTATCTAAACCAAGCATGATTAAGAACTAGGAAATATAGCACTTGTATATGTTTCTCATGTATTAAGTGCAGCCAAATTCGATTTATTCCTCACATCACAACAATACAAAATTCTACCCACGATAATTGGACATCGCATTGCAGAATTGAACCAAGTAGTTAACTAAACACCACAACAAATGAACCAAAAATTAACTAAGCACCACATTGCACAATATAACATACTCCTAATGGAAGATCAGACAGTTAACCAAACCAAGCATGCTTAACAACTCAGAAATATAGCAATTGTAGTTTCTCATGTATTTAGTACAGCCAAATTCGATTTATTTCTCACATGGTATACAATAACAGAATGCACCCACAACAATTGAACATCGCATTGCAGAATTGAACCAAGTAGTTAACTAAACACCACAACAAATAAACCAAACATTAACTGAGCACCATATTGCACAATATAACATACTCCTAATAGAAGATCTGACAGTTAACCAAACCAAGCATGCTTAACAACTTGCAAATATAGCAATTGTATTTTTTCTCATGTATTTAGTACAGCCAAATTTGATATATTTCTCACATGGTATACAATAAGAAAATGCACCCACAACAATTGAACATCGCATTGCAGAATTGAACCAAATAGTTAACTAAATACAACAACAAATTACCAAACGTTAACTCAGCACCACATTGCACAATGTATAACATACTAGAATATTAGACAGTTAACCAAACCAAGCATGCTTGATAACTTGGAAATATAACAATTGTATTTGTTTCTCATGTATTTTGTAAAGAAAAATTCGATTTATTTCTCACATGGAAGATAATACAAAATTGCACCCTGAAGAATTGAACATCACATTTGCATAATTGAACCAAACAGTTAACTTAACACGACAACCAATTAACCAACAACTAAAAGTGAGCACCACATTGCACGACATATAGAACATATACACTAGAGCAACAGATTGCATGGTAAAAGTAGATAGCACAGTTCACTAGAATTTGGTAAGGAAAGGTAGTAGCTAGCAAACTGAACATGGGTCCTTATAGTGAGCTAATAAGACAAGCTACTCCTCATTGTCGGAGATATCAATGATGATTGGCTCCTTGGACATGGAAGAGGGCGAGGCCTCCGCATAGTGGGTGCCCTCATCACAGTGATGATTTGTCTGAGCCGCTCGGGGAACCTACCTGCTGGCTCTCGAGATGAGGTAAGCACGTGCACGCTGAGAAAACACCTTGTAGTCTTTGTCGCAGGCACCAAGGGTGGCCTCGAGAAAATTCCACGTACTATCGTTTAAAGTAGCCAACCGTGTCGCGGCATCAGCGCATGAGGCGTCGATGGTGGCCTCGACGGCGAGGTGCTCCTCCAAGTTCTGGGGTCGGCACGAATGGCAGCCATCGCGACCTCATCCACGCGTGCGGCCGTGATTTGCTTCTCCGCAGCCAAATGCTCCTTGAGATCCTGACTATACTGCATGCACCATGGCTTAGGGCGGCGCTTATTTGGTGGAGGGATTGGTGATTTGGGTGGAAGGTGTCGCGCCGATGGTCGGGGCATGTGGGATGTGGAAGGAGGAGGAGGATGGGAGTCGGTATGGATTACTTGCCTGGATAGACGAGGCCGAGCAACGTGAAGGAGGGTCGCCAGCGAGGAGGCGGTGCTGCAAGCAACGAGTGAAGGTTTCAACTTGCGAAGGAAGGTGGAAACAGGGGAAATGTGTATTTTGGTAAGCGGGAGGGGGCGGGGAGGTGGATATTTCCGCGGAAGCCAAAAATTTGGAATTGGTTCAGCCAAAAAACTGGCGCGCAAAGTGTCATAAGACAAGCTCCCTTCTTCAGAACTGTGTATGATATGTGAACATCACAAATGATTCAGATAGCTTAACCCATGTGTGATGAGTTTGAACGTCAAAAAGTTTGGTACAAATATCCCTGTTTATAGTGGTCATCCACGTCATTGCATAATTTGGGGACACAAAGGAGACTACAACACACCCACACTTCTTAATCAAGCAAATTCAGCAATTAAACAGACCTAGCTAACCTCAACATTACTTTAACAAATTAAAGGTTGGCGCTCTTAATTAAACAAAACAAAGAGTACTACTACGGCTGGTGCTTGTCGATCTCCGCCGCCGCCTCCATGTCCAGCTTGCGCCTGATGGTCTCCTAGGGAAGGGGTTCCATGGCATCCATCACACCATACTCGGCAAGAATCTCACCATCCACATCTACCATATCTTCGGAAAAAGCCACCACGAGCTAGGCATGGGTGGCCACGATCTGGGTTTCGACGGGCTCCGTCGTGGCAAGGTATGCGGCGGAGCAATGGACGGCTGCTCGAACGCTCTCGGCGATTGCCAACTCTACGGCCATGGGTTGCCGACCGTTGTCGGAGAAGCTTTGTTCGATTTGTGCGGTGACCACCACGAGCTGGGCGTGGGGGGCCTGAACATGGTCATGGGCGGCCTCCACCAGGTCTAAGGATGTCGTTGCGGAACGGACAGCTATTGTGCCGCTCCCGCCATTTGCTATCCCCGAGGCAGATGTTGCTGCCGCCACCTGAGAACCAATAGCGGCCGTTTGGGCTGCCCTGGCCACCCGGTTGCAAGTTGCGGCCGTGCTCATGCACCATGTTAGCATGTGCATGGCGGCTGCGACCGCGCTCCCGCCGGAGTGGGCAACCGAAGTTGCCCTCACGACACGGGTCCACGTCCCTATCTTTCACCAACGACGATTGAACAGCGAAATGATATTTGGGGAATGATCTAGTGTGCTTGACACGCCGACTGTGGACTGTAGCCGATGCACCTTCTCGCGTAAGCCATAGGCGTACTATACACCGACGATGCTCTAGGATATTCTGTACTGCATCTCACATGATTGGTGATAATAAACTATGTGGGATCTACTTGATTTTTCATCTTGATTTTAATTACATGATGGGGTCACAGCGGCAATGGACGGTGTTTGAATTGCTAGAACTTTTATCTGCAGTGAACATGCAACTATATGTGTGTCGTAAAAAAATTGGAATTATTCAGGGTTCATTTGGACATTTTATACATTAAATTGGTTTTCTAGCCATTTCAGGTGCACAATTCAAAATTAAACTACATGCACATGCTTAGGTGCACCAACATGGGTTGTAAAATAGTATATGTGTCCATGGGTATATGCTAATGTCCCATGCACGAAATGCGGATGAATTTCAAACACCACAACACCATCACTCGGCCGCAAAAATTGTCACGGAAATCTATCGACAGATGCCAGGGTGGTTTCTCATGGATGGGGACAGGAGTACGTCGTCGGGCCGGGAAGCAGGAGTGAGCGAGATCTCGAACGCACGCGAGTCTTACCCATGTTCCGGGCTCTCTGAGGAGATAACACCCCTAGTCCTGCTCTGCGGGGTCTCCGCATGATGACTAAGATCAAAGGGTAGCTACAAGATTGCTACTTGAGCTATTCGGCTAGAGGAGGAGGAAGGGCAAGGCTAGCTCCTATACTTCTCCTAGCTATGGGTGTGTGAATGGTGTTGGTGCTGAACCCTTTGCATGGGTGAGCCTGAGGGGTTTATATAGGCCTACCACTAGGGGTACAATGGTAACTCTGCCGGGTGTAAGACCTGGACATCAGCGTCTAAGAGCGCCGGGTTCTCCGCCGGCTACTGGGGCCCGCCTCCTGGTGGGTCCCACCAGCTGCCGAGAATCCGGCTAACAGGTAGGGCCCACTGCCTACGGGCCTTGCTGATTGCCTTTTGCTGTAGCCTCGCCCTTGATGACGGAGGCCTTGTCGGGAGACGCATGGCTACTATCTCGCTGCCTGGTGTGTGCTCACTGAAGCCATGTTCCGTCTCATAAGATTAATAGCGCGCATAGTCCGAGAGGAGGGAGGGCCGGCTACTTGAGGTCGGCCTGCCCCTGAGGCCATCTCCTAGGGGTGCCCCATCTTCTGGCTACTCACGGACATGTAGGGCCTACCGCCAGCGGTCCGTATCGACCGCCCATCATGGGAGCAGGGCCCGTACTGACGTTGGTCGTGCCGCGTCGGGCAGGTCTGTGACCACATGGTTGGCTCCTACTGTAGCCTCGCTTCTCCGTGATTCAGGGGAGGGGGCGCCCTCTAGCCACGCCCTGTCTCGTCGTAATGAATGGGCACAGACTCCGAGGGGAGGAGGTGCCGTCTGCTAGGAGCCGATCCCCCGAGGCTGCCTTCTAAGGCTCCGCCATCTTCTAGGAGCTTGCCACCTCGGCCAGCTGGTCCGAGGAGCCAGCCGCTCGTCTGGAAGCTGTGAGGGGCTTTGCTAGCCCCGATGTCTTGAAATGTTATGGGGTGTATATGAGGCTACCCGTGCTCAATCCCTCTGACAAACATTGAGGTACCTGCTTTTGTAATCCTAGTAAATCGAAAACTCGTCTGAAAATTATGAAACTTGGCATGCTATCATGGAGTGGCATCAAGATGTCGTGGTACAATTTCTGTCCCATTTGGGTCACGTTTGGGTACAAGCTTCTCACAAACAAGAGTTTCTCACAACAAGCGTGATGGTTTCAGTAGGGAACATGCCACCTTTTGGGATGAAACGATATCTATTGCCCCTTATTGCTTTTCAAAAAAAATCTAGTGTCAACATAGAATAACAGGAGTGTTGTGTTAAATTTTGGAATTTTTCGGGGTTCGTTTGGACACTTTTATACATGAACTAGGTTTTGTATGCATTTTATGTGCATAATTCAAATTTGAACTACATGCACAGGCTCTGGTGCTTATAAATTGGTTGAAAAATCAAATCTGTGTCCTGGGTTGCATGCTTAGTTCCCATGCAAGAAATGGGAATGAATGTCAAACACCCTGCCACCATCACTCGGCCGCAAACATTGAGATACCTGGTTTTTAAATTTTAGTAAATCGAAAACAGTCTGAAATTCATGAAACTTGGCATGTTATCATGGAACGGCATAAACATGTCGTGGTAAATTTTTGTCCCATTTGGCGCAGGTTTGGGTATAAGCTTCTCACAAACCAGAGCTTCTCACAACAAGCATGATGGTTTCGGTAGGGAACGTGCCAGCTTTGGGTATGAAACGATATCCATTGCCTCTTATTGCCTTTCAAAAAATTCCTAGTGTCAACATAGAACAACAGGAGTGTTGTGTTAAATTTTGGAATTTTTGGGGGTTCGTTTGAACATTTTTATACATTAACTGGGGTTTCTAGGCATTTTATGTGTATAATTCAAATTTGAACTACATGCACATGCTTTAGTGCACATAAAGTGGTTGAAAAATTAAATCTGAGTCCTTGGTTGCATGCTTAGGTCCCATGCAAGAAATGGGAATGAATGTCAAACACCCTACCACCGTCACTTCGCCGCAAACATTGAGATACCTATTTTTTGACTTCTAGTAAATGCAAAACTCGTCATAAATTCGTGAAACTTGGCATGCTATCATGGAGCAGCATCAACATGCCATGGTATTTTTTTCCCATTTGGGGCAGGTTTGGGTATAAGCTTCTCACAAACTAGAGCTTCTCGCAACAAGCGTGATGGTTTGGGTAGGGGACATGCCACCTTTGAGGACGAAACAATATCCGATGCCTCTTATTCCTTTCAAAAAAATTCTAGTGTGAACATAGAACAACTGGAGTGTTGTGTTAAGTTCTGGAATTTTTCAGGTTTTTTTGGACATTTTTATACATTAACTGGGTTTTCTAGGCATTTTATATGCATAATTCAAATTTGAACAACATGCACATGTTCCAGTGCATATAAATTGATTGAAAGATCAAACATGTGTCCTTGGTTTCATGCTTATGTCCCATGCAAGAAATGGGGATGAATGTCAAAACCCTACCACCGTCACTCGGCCGCAAACATTGAGATACTTGATTTTTAAATTCTAGTAAATCCAAAACTCGTCTAAAATTCATGAAACTTGGCATGCCATCATGGAGTGGTATCAACATGCCGTGGTAAATTTTTTGTCCCATTTGGGGCACGTTTGGCTATAAGCTTCACACAAACCAGAGCTTCTCACAACAAGTGTGATGGTTTCGGTATGGAACGTGCAAACTTTGAGGACGAAACAATATCCGTTGCCTCTTAATCCTTTCAAAAAATTTCTAGTGTCAACATAGAACAACAGGTGTGTTGTGTTAAATTTTGGAATTTTTAGGGTTTGTTTGGAGATTTTTATACATTAACTGGATTTTCTAGGCATTTTATGCGCATAATTCAAATTTGAACAACATGCACCTGCTCCAGTGCATATAAATTGGTTGAAAGATCAAATCTGTGTCCTTGGTTGCATGCTTAGGTCCCATGCAAGAAATGGGGATGAATGTCAAACACCGCGCCACTGTCACTCGGCCGCAAACATTGAGATACCTGGTTTTTAAATTCTAGTAAATCCGAAACTCGTCTGAAATTCATGAAACTTGGCATGCTATCATGGAGCGGTATCACCATGTCGTGGTAAATGTTTTGTCTCATTTGGGGCAGGTTTGGGTACAAGCTTCTCATAAACCAGAGCTTCTCACAACAAGCATGATGGTTTTGGTAGGGAACATGCCACCTTTGGGGGCGAAACGTATCGGTTGCCTCTTATTGCTATCAGAATTTTTCTAGTGTCAACATAGAACAACATGGGTGTTATGTTAAATTTTGGAATTTTGGGGGCTCATTTGGACATCTTTATACAATAACTGGGTTTTCTAGGCATTTTATGTGCATAATTCAAAATTAAACTACATGCACATGCTTAGGTGCACCAACATGGGTTGTAAAATAGTATATGTGTCCATGGGTTTATGCTAATGTCCCATGCATGAAATGCGGATGAATTTCGAACACCACAACACCACCACTCGGCCGCAAACATTGTCACGGAAATCTATTGACAGATGCCAGGGGTGGTTTCAAATGGATGGGGACAGGAGTACGTCGTCGGGCCCTAGAAGCGGGAGTGAGCGAGATCTCGAACGCACGCGAGTCTTACCCAGGTTCGGGGCTCTTTGAGGAGATAACACCCCTAGTCCTGCTCTGCGGGGTCTCCGCATGATGACCAAGATCAAAGGGTAGCTACAAGATTGCTCCTTGAGCTATTCGGCTAGAGGAAGAGGAAGGGCAAGGCTAGCTCCTTACTTCTCCTAGCTATGGTTGTGTGAATGGTGTTGGTGTTGAACCCTTTGCATGGGTGAGCCTGAGGGGTTTATATAGGCCTACCACTAGGGGTACAATGGTAACTCTGTCGGGTGTAGGACCGGACATCAGCGTCTAAGGGCGCCAGGTTCTCCGTCGGCTAATGGAGCCCGCCTCCTGGTGGGTCCCACTGGCTACCGAGAATCCGGCTAACAAGTAGGGCCCACCGCCTACGGGCCTTGCTGATTGCCTTTTGCTGTAGCCTCGCCCTTGATGACGGAGGCCTTGTCGGGAGACGCATGGCTACTATCCCGCCGCCTGGTGTGCGCTCACTATAGCCATGTTCCGTCTCATCGGATTAATAGCACGGATACTCCGAGAGGAGGGAGGGCCGGCTACTGGAGGTCGACCCGCCCCTGAGGTCGTCTCCTAGGGGTGCCCCATCTTCTGGCTATTCACGGACATGTAGGGCCTACCGCCAGTGGTCCGTATCGACCTCCCATCATGGGAGCAGGGCCCGTACTGACGTTGGTCGTGCCGCGCCGGGCAGGTCGGTGACCACATGGTTGGCTCCTACTGTAACCTCGCTTCTCCGTGATTCGGGGGAGGGTGGCGCCCTCTAGCCATGCCCTGTCTCATCGTAATGAATGGGCGCAGACTCCGAGGGGAGGAGGGGCCGTCTGCTAGGAGCCGATCCCTCGAGGCCACCTTCTAAGGCTCCGCCGTCTTCTAGGAGCTTGCCACCTCGGCCAGCTAGTCCGAGGAGCCAGCCGCTCGTCTGGAAGCTGTGAGGGGCTTTGCTAGCCCCGATGTCTTGAAATGTTATGGGGTGTATATGAGGCTACCCGTGCTCAATCCCTCTGACAAACATTGAGGTACCTACTTTTATAATTCTAGTAAATCGAAAACCCGTCTGAAAATTATGAAACTTGGCATGCTATCATGGAGTGGCATCAAGATGTCGTGGTAAATTTTTTGTCCCATTTGGGGCAGGTTTGGGTATAAGCTTCTCACAAACCAGAGCTTCTCACAACAAGCGTGATGGTTTCAGTAGGGAACATGCCACCTTTGGGGATGAAACGATATCTGTTGCCCCTTATTGCTTTTCAAAAAAATTGTAGTGTCAACGTAGAATAACAGGAGTGTTGTGTTAAATTTTGTAATTTTTCGGGGTTCGTTTGGACATTTTTATACATGAACTAGGTTTTGTATGCATTTTATGTGCATAATTCAAATTTTAACTACATGCACAGGCTCTAGTGCATATAAATTGGTTGAAAAATCAAATATGTGTCCTTGGTTGCATGCTTAGGTCCCATGCAAGAAATGGGAATGAATGTCAAACACCCTGCCACCATCACTCGGCCGCAAACATTGAGATACCTGGTTTTTAAATTTTAGTAAATCCAAAACAGTCTGAAATTCATGAAACTTGGCATGCTATCATGGAACGGCATAAACATGTCGTGGTAACTTTTTGTCCCATTTGGCGCAGGTTTAGGTATAAGCTTCTCACAAACCAGAGCTTCTCACAACAAGTGTGATGGTTTCGGTAGGGAACGTGCCAGCTTTGGGGATGAAATGATATCCATTGCCTCTTATTGCCTTTCAAAAAATTCCTAGTGTCAACATAGAACAACAGGAGTGTTGTGTTAAATTTTGGAATTTTTTGGGGTTCGTTTGGTAATTTTTATACATTAACTAGGGTTTCTAGGCATTTTATGTGTATAACTCAAATTTGAACTACATGCACATGCTCTAGTGCATATAAATTGGTCGAAAAATCAAATCTGAGTCCTTGGTTGCATGCTTAGGTACCATGCAAGAAATGGGAATGAATGTCAAACACCCTGCCACCGTCACTTCACCGCAAACATTGAGGTACCTAGTTTTGACTTCTAGTAAATGCAAAACTTGTCATAAATTCTTGAAACTTGGCATGCTATCATGGAGCAGCATCAACATGTCGTGGTAATTTTTCCCATTTGGGGCAGGTTTGGGTATAAGCTTCTCACAAACTAGAGCTTCTCACAACAAGCGTGATGGTTTTGGTAGGGAACATGCCAGCTTTGAAGACGAAACAATATCCATTGCCTCTTATTCCTTTCAAAACATTTCTAGTGTCAACATAGAACAACATGAGTATTGTGTTAAGTTCTGGAATTTTTCGGGGTTTTTGGACATTTTTATACATTAACTGGGTTTTCTAGGCATTTTATGTGCATAATTCAAATTTGAATAACATGCACATGCTCCAGTGCATATAAATTGGTTGGAAGATCAAACATGTTTCCTTGGTTGCATGCTTAGGTCCCATGCAAGAAATGGGGATGAATGTCAAACACCCTGCCACCGTCACTCGGCCGCAAACATTGAGATACTTGGTTTTTAAACTCTAGTAAATCCAAAACTCGTCTAAAATTCATGAAACTTGGCATGCCATCATAGAGCGGTATCAACATGTCGTGGTAATATTTTATCCCATTTGGGGCAGGTTTGGGTATAAGCTTCACACAAACCAGAGCTTCTCACAACAAGCGTGATGGTTTCGGTAGGGAACGTGCCACCTTTGAGGACGAAACAATATCCGTTGCCTCTTAATCCTTTCAAAAAAATTCTAGTGTCAACATAGAACAACAGGTGTGTTGTGTTAAATTTTGGAATTTTTGGGGTTTGTTTGGACATTTTTATACGTTAACTGGATTTTCTAGGCATTTTATGTGCATAATTCAAATTTGAACAACATGCACATGCTCCAGTGCATATAAATTGGTTGAAAGATCAAATATGTGTCCTTGGTTACATGCTCAGGTCCCATGCAAGAAATGGGGATGAATGTCAAACATCGCGCCACTGTCACTCGGCCGCAAACATTGAGATACCTGGTTTTTAAATTCTAGTAAATTTGAAACTCGTCTGAAATTCATGAAACTTGGCATGCTATCATGGAGCGGTATCACCATGTCGTGGTAAATGTTTTGTCCCATTTGGGGCAGGTTTGGGTACAAGCTTCTCATAAACCATAGCTTCTCACAACAAGCATGATGGTTTTGGTAGGGAACATGTCAGCTTTGGGGGCGAAACATATCGGTTGCCTCTTGTTGCTATCAGAATTTTTCTAGTGTCAACATAGAACAACATGGGTGTTATGTTAAATTTTGGAATTTTTGGGGCTCATTTGGACATTTTTATTCAATAACTGGGTTTTCTAGGCATTTTATGTGCATAATTCAAAATTGAACTACATGCACATAAATCAAATATGTGTCCTTGGTTGCATGATTTGGTCCCATGCAAGAAATGGGAATGAATGTCAAACAGCCTGCCACCGTCACTCGGCTGCAAACATTGAAATACCTGGTTTTTAAATTCTAGTAAATCCAAAACTCGTTTGAAATTCATGAAACTTGGCATGCTATAATGGAGCGGCATGAACATGCCATGGTAAATTTTTTTGTCCCACTTGGGGCAGGTTTGGGCATAAGCTTCTCGCAAACCAGAGCTTCTCACAAAAAGTGTGATGGTTTCAATAGGAACGTGCTACCTTTGGGGACGAAACGATATTTGTTGCATGTTATTTCTTTCATAAAAATTATAGTGTCAACATAGAACAACAAGAGTGTTGTGTTAAATTTTGGAATTTTTCGGGGTTTGTTTGGACATTTTTATACATTAACTGAGGTTTCTAGGCATTTTATGCGCATAATTCAAATTAGAAAAACATGCACATGCTCCAGTGCATATAAATTGGTTGAAAGATCAAATATGTGTCCTTGGTCGCATGCTTAGGTCCCATGCAAGAAATGGGGATGAATGTCAAACACCTTGCCACGGTCACTTGGTTGCAAACATTGAGATACCTGGTTTGTAAATTCTGGTAAATCCAAAACTCGTCTAAAATTCATGAAAGTTGGCATGCCATCATGGAGCGGTATCAACATGTTGTGGTAATTGTTTGCCCCATTTGGGGCAGGTTTGGGTATAAGCTTCTCACAAACCAGAGCTTCTCACAACAAGCGTCATGGTTTCAGTAGGGAACGTGCCACCTTTGAGGACGAAACAATATCTATTGCCTCTTATTCCTTTCAAAAAAAGTCTAGTGTCAACATAGAACAACAGGTGTGTTGTGTTAAGTTTTGGAATTTTTCGAGTTTATTTGGACATTTTTATACATTAACTGGGTTTTCTAGGCATTTTATGTGCATAATTGAAATTTGAACAACATGCACATGCTGCAGTGCATATAAATTGGTTGAAAGATCAAATATGTGACTTTGGTTGGATGCATAGGTCCCATGCAAGAAATGGGAATGAATGTCAAAAACCCTGCCACAGTCATTCGGCCGCAAACATTGAGATACCTGGTTTGTCAATTCTAGTAAATCCAAAACTCGTCTGAAATTCATGAAACTTCGATGCTATCATGGAGCGGTATCATCATGCCGTGGTAATTTTTTTGTCCCATTTGGGGCTGGCTTGGGTATAAGCTTCTCACAAACCAGCGCTTCTCACAACAAGCGTGATGGTTTCGGTAGGGAACGTGCCACCTTTGGGGACGAAATGATATCCATTGCCTCTTATTTCTTTAAAAAAAATTCTAGTGTCAACATAGAACAACAGGAGTGTTGTGTTAAATTTTGGAATTTTTCGGGGTTCGGTTGGACATTTTTATACATTAGCAGGGGTTTCTAGGCATTTTATGTGCAGAATTCAAATTTTAACTACATGCACATGTTCCAATGCATGAAAAATGGTTGGAAAATCAAATATGTGTCCTTGGTTGCATGCTTAGGTCCCATGCAAGAAATGGGAATGAATGTCAAAACCCCTGCCACTGTCACTCGGCTGCAAGCATTGAGATACCTGGTTTTTAAATTCTAGTAAATCCAAAACTCGTCAGAAATTCATGAAACTTGGCATGCTCCCATAGAGCGGCATCAACATGGCATGGTAAATTTTTTGTCCCATTAGGGGCAGGTTTGGGTATAAGCTTCTCACAAACTAGAGCTTCTCACAACAAGCGTGATGGTTTCGGTAGGGAATGTGCCACCTTTGGGGACGAAACGATATCTATTGCCTCTTATTGCATTTAAATTTTTTCAAGTGTCAACGAAGAACAACAGGAGTGTTGTGTTAAATTTTGGAATTTTCGGGGTTCGTTTGGACATTTTTATACATTAATTGGGTTTTCTAGGCATTTTATGTGCATAATTCAGATTTGAACTACATGCACATGCTCCAGTGCATATAAATTGGTTGAAAAATCAAATTTGTGACCTTGGTATCATACTTAGGTCCCATGCAAGAAACGGGGATGAATGCCAAACACCCTGCCACCGTCACTCGGCCGCAAACATTGAGGTACCTAGTTTTTACATTCTAGTAAATCCAGAACTTGTCTGAAATTCATGAAACTTGGCATGCTATCGTGGAGCGGCATCAACATGCACTACAAGAAATATGTCAACTTATGACCACCATTAGTCACTGAAAGGTCACAAATTTCCATTGATGACCTTTTTGTGACCAAAAACAGAAGGTCAAAAGCTGGCCGTCGTAAACTGACTATAGCGACCTTTCTTCTGGAATGGTCAAAGACGTTTACGACCAAAATATTCCTACTGTGGCGTTTTGGTCACTAGCAACCTCCCCCAGGCCACGTAGGCATCCAGCGTGGCAAGCTGATGTGGCACAAGATTCAGCCCGGTCCAATTTGGTTTTCTACATGGGCCTAGCCCAACAATTCGGCCTATTTGTGTTTTTTCTGTCTATCAATTTTTTGTTGGGTTCATGGGCCAAGCCCAATGTTGCAGCCTTTTTATTGTTGGGTTGTGGCCTTTTTGTCTAAACAAATTTAGTTTTTGTCCAAAAGAAGGGTCCACTAGTCAGAAGGGTCCCAATTGTCAGGTTCTAGTAATAGGTTCCCATTTGTCATGTTGTGGTAAGTGAGTCCCACTTTTCTATAGTTTTGCAATTAGATAATTTGATTCAAAAAGAGCCAATAAGGCATAATATTCCATACAACAGCCGAATAAAATACATTACAATCCTGTACACCCAAAACTGAGATAGTATATTACAACAGCCAAGCAAAGTACATAGTAAAAATCTGGTATTCAGCTATAAAATACAACTAAATATACACATAACTAGCTCCAGTGAGCCAAAACGCATTCTGGGTCTGGTTTTTTTTCCAGGATTCTTCTTCCTACAGCTCCTGTACACCCAACTTTTGAAGAATGAAGGCCAGCACCTGAAAATAATATGAATAGTTAGAAACATAATCAAGTGAAAAATTTGTTGCAGAACTTTAGATTTAACAGGAAACCATGCATATAACATTCTGAGATGTACGCAAAATTTGTTGTCATAACAGCAAAAACTGAGATATATTTTGCAAACGATAAGTACCAGCACAGGGCAAGTTAACAGAACAGATGGATAGTACAACAAGTCAGGGAGCAAGAAGACACAAGCCATATGCATTACAAGCAGTCAAACAGTTCAGGGAGCAGCAAACAGTCAAACAGTTCAGGGAACAGCAAACATGCATGCATGCAATTGAAGTACGTACTAGTAGTTGTACAACACAATGCCAGGTTGGAGCAAATCATGATTAAGAAAACAATGGCAGCGGCATGGCATAATCAAATAATAATGTGAGCAAACAATTGGATACGAGTCACACTTGATCACAGCAAAGAATGTGCTAGTAGTGTGCACTCACCAAAGAATGAATGAATCGCCATTGATTTGCTACACTCCAGCAGGGCCGTCACAGATTCCAGATCCTCGACACTCCAGCAGCAGCAATCCAGGGCCTTCTTCTCCTGCTCGTTCTTTTTCTCCTGGCCTTGCTCCTTCTCCTGGGGGTGCTCCTTCTCCTACAACAGCAGCAACATCAGGTTAATGACAACAGCAGTTTGACAACAGCAGTAGGTCAATAACAACATCATCAATTCCTGGGAATGCTTTAATTTAGTCCATTTCTTTGATCAACAACTTTGGAAAAATACAGTATGAATATGACTGTAGCAGCAGCAGCAAGTCCTACACTAAACTAAGCAATGATGATGTCTAACAACAGCAATCATCATCAGCAAGTCCTAACTTAACAGCAGCAAAGAGAAGAAGAGAAGAGAGAAAAATAGAAGAAAAGAGATAAGAAGTTTCTGTTAATGAAAAATAATTACTCATATTTTCAAATGAATCAAATGAGTAGCTCTACACTGCATGTTTAATCAAATGAGTAGTCCATTTTCGTAAAACTTTTACACCTCCGTCAGATGTAAAACAAACAAGTCACTCAGCTTTGTGTCAGATATAAAATAAATTACAACAAAATCATCTGTGTATAGGAAAGAATGTGCCTTGAGACTTAACAACATATCCATAAAAGGTGTATACATCTAATGTCAATTAAAAGAAAAAATAATACTCATGTCCCTGATAAGATGATGCGATAAATCAGGCTAAACAATTACAACACCAGCAGCCCTTTCCAAAACTCTGCATGGCACGGTCAACACTAAGCAGTCAACACTAAGCAGTCTGCTTGAAATCAGCGTAACAAGTGACTATAACTACAGTCGTAGGCAACAGAACTGTTCCTATTGAACTTTTACAAACAGACTAATAAACACATATGTTCGTTTTTCTTGTTTTCAGAGAAAAAACCACTTGAGCTGATTTTCCTTAACAGGTCAACAATGCATATGCAAGTAATTAGACAGAGAAGCAGCAAAAGAAGAAATTCATTCCGGTTAAAAGTATGGCATTTTGAAACTGATAGCTGTTGTTTGCATTCAAATAACAGGTACATCCGTACATGTAAAGGACAACTTATAACCTGTATCTGTATGTATGCATCACTTCCATTCGTACGTGCTAAGGCCAATTCAAACCCCTGAGACTAGCGGCATTGAATCATTTTACAGGGTAGAATCATTGTCCCAGATTGGTACACATGCAACTATTGCACTGCACGTACCAACATCGCATCAGGGAGCAGTCTAATCTGAATTTTAGCTGCTATTATAACGTGAAATTGATTTTGGGTTTGGCGTGTGTGACACTGACTGCTACTGAAAAACTGGCCATGGCCATGGTGGTTAATGCGAACGAAGATGGGCATGGAGGGGACGAGGGGCAGGGACTTACTACTTCGATGTTTATCCTGTAGATGACGTGCAGCCGGCGCTTCTCCCGGCTGCTGGCCCGGTAGGCCAAGGCGAGGAGCTGGCCCTTGCCATGCAGCTCGAGGCCGGCGGCACCGTCGGCGGCCACGCCAAAGACCGTGACAGCCTTGGACGTAGAAGAGGGAGCCGATACTGCAGGCCGCCGCCACCCACAGGTAGGCCGCGCCGCCCCCGCATGCCGTGTACGCGCCTGCACACACAAAAAAACAGCGATCAATTAGTAACCAGGAAGGAAATTAGATGGCGATTCGAGATCAGGAAATCGATAGCACACGCTTAACATGGAGGGGACAGGGCGGGGTGTTTACAGAGGATGAGGAGGGAGCAAGCGGCAGAGATGGCGGGGAGGTCGATGAGGGAGGAGCGGAAGTGGAAGCCCCTGGCCTGGTCGAGGAGGCTCTGCACGGAGGCGTGGTGGACGCCGGCGCGGAGGAAGTTGGAGAGGAGCGCGGGCGGGAGGAGCAGGTCGATGAGGAGCCCGATGTGAGCCTGAGCAGAGGTGCGCTGGACGAGGAAGGGGTGAAGGCATCAGTGAGGATCCAGCAGAGATGGCGGTGGAGGTGCGGTGCCGAGGGCGGGACGAGCACGGCGGCCATGCGACGGAGGCCTCCGGGACGGGCGGAGGAGCGGGTGGTGGTGCGCGGGCGCGGGCGGCGGTGTCGGATCTGAATCGGCGGGGTGGCGGCGGCGATGTGGGAGAGGGAGCGCGTGAGGTGGATCTGGAGCAATAGGGTTCGTGGGGTGAGAGGGTGAGGGAGTTTTCTTTTTTCTTTTTCTTTTTTTGAGACAAATAGGGGGAGCGGGGTGAGGGAGAAAGGGCTGCCGTCCGATCCGAGAGCATCCGACGGTGTTTGAGCACGATCCGCGTGACATGTCCATGGACCAATCAGAATCCAGTACACGTTATGACCTTCTAAATTGGTCGTAATTGACTAAAAATAAGGTGTTAAACCATATTTTTTTCAAAAAAATTCCTTGAATCATATAAACAATTTTATGATATGAGAAATAGAAAAAGAAACGTTCTCATTGTGTCACCAAATATGACATAGTTTTTAGGAAAACTAACAAACTTGTAATTGGAATAAGACAAATATCTTTTAAAAATTGTTATGAGAAATGAGTTTTTAGGGGGGGTCATTTTCTATTTTTGGAGTGCCAAAAATGTTTACAGCACCACTCCATTTTCCAAAACTATAAGACTACATTTTATGTACAGTTGACCAAATCTTTAGATGTAAAATGCTTTCGATCCACCTCTTATTAAAAAGACACATTATGTTTCAAAAAAGCATCTACCTCGGCATTCTTTTGTTTGTCATCTACTTTTTCACATGAAAAAATCAATTAAATGATCTCATATTATGCACAATGATGCATCTTGAAATGGCAAACAATGTTACCTAAGGAAGTTTTCATTTTCTATGCACGGAAAATTCATTTTTCATTTTTTGAGTGCCCGAAAAGAGGTTTTTTTGTGAAGGACCTCCCAAATAATTGTTGAAAAATTGGACCAAATCATTTTTCTAAAATACTAGGCCATATTTAATGCACAATTGGCCAAATGGTTGGGTGTAAAAAGTTTTGATCCACCTCTCGTGAGAAAGACAAATTTTCGCCGACTCAGTTGGAAGCGGGTCAAATTTGAACTGCAGCTGCCTCATACTTTGCTATTTATTTTTTCCAAAAATCATTTCTAGGTACATAATTATCTATTTAATCAGAGAAACACCAAAAAAATTCCAAGATTCAACCACTAGCTAGGAACGGTCATTCCCGCCGTTTTGACCGCATTTTGAAACGGGCATAAAAAATTCAGAAAAAATCAAAAAAATGGGAAAACTTTGCATTGTGTCAATATATGTGGCCAAGTTCCTAGGAAAAATAACAAACTTGTAATACGACAATTATTTTAAAAAGGTGTTCTCAGAAATGAGCTATCATCTCTAAAGATTCATGGCTTTCAAGCCAAATGATCAATCTTATGGCCACATTCATGGCATAGTTTGTTAAAATGATCTCATATTGTGCACAAGGGTGCATATTGGAATGGCAAACAATGTTGCCTAAGGAAGTTTTCATTTTCATTGGACGAAAAAACCATTTTCCATTTTTCGAGTGCCCGAAAGGAGGTTTTTTTGTGAAGGAACTACCAAATAATTGTTGCAAAATTGGACCAAATCATTTTTATAAAATACTAGGCCATATTTAATGCACAATTGACAAAATGGTTTGGTGTAAAAAAATTTGATCCACCTCTCGTGAAAAAGACAAATTTCCGCCGATTCAGTTGGAAGCGGGTCAAATTTGAACTGCAGCTGCCTCATAGTTTGCTATTTAATTTTTCCAAAAATCATTTCTAGTTACATAAGGACCTATTTAATCAGAGAAACACCAAAAAAATTCCAAGATTCAACCACTAGCTAGGAACGGTCATTCCCGCCGTTTTGACCGCATTTTGAAACGGGCATAAAAAATTCAAAAAAAAAACAAAAAATTGGAAAACCTTCGCATTGTGTCATTATATGTGACCAAGTTTCCAGGAAAAATAATAAACTTGTAATACGGTAATTATTTTAAAAAAGTGTTCTCAGAAATGAGCTATCAAGTGTGAAGATTCATGGCTTTCAAGCCAAATGATCAATCTTATGGCCACATTCATGGCATAGTTTGTTCAAATGATCTAATATTGTGCACAAGGGTGCATCTTGGAATTCCAAACAATGTTGCCTAAGGAAGTTTTCATTTTCTTTGCACGGAAAATTAATTTTTCATTTTCCGAGTGCCCGAAATGAGGTTTTTTTGTGAAGGAACTACCAAATAATTGTTGCACAAATGGACCAAATCAATTTTATAAAATACTAGGTCATATATAATGCACAATTGACAAAATAGTTGGGTGCAAAAAGTTTTGATCCACCTCTGATGAAAAAGACAAATTTCCGCCAATTCAGTTGGAAACGGGTCAAATTTGAAGTGCAGCTGCCTCATAGTTTGCTCTTTATTTTTTCCAAAAATCATTTCTAGGTGCATAAGTATCTATTTAATCATAGAAACACCAAAAAAATTCCAAGATTCAACCACTAGCTAGGAACGGTCAAGCCCGCCATTTCGACCGCATTTTGAAACGGGCATAAAAAATTCAAAAAAAATCAAAAAATTGGAAAACCTTCGCATTGTGTCATTATATGTGACCAAGTTTCCAGGAAAAATAATAAACTTGTAATACGGTAATTATTTTAAAAAACTGTTCTCGGAAATGAGTTATCAAGTGTGAAGATTCATGGCTTTCAAGCCAAATGATCAGTCTTATGGCCACATTCATGGCATAGTTTGTTCAAATGATCTCATATTGTGCACAAGGGTGCATATTGGAATGGCAAACGATGTTGCCTAAGGAATTTTTCATTTTCGTTGGACGAAAAAACCATTTTCCATTTTTCGAGTGCCCGAAAGGAGGTTTTTTTGTGAAGGAACTACCAAATAATTGTTGCAAAATTGGACCAAATCATTTTTATAAAATACTAGGCCATAATTAATGCACAATTGACAAAATGGTCTGGTGTAAAAAATTTTGATCCACCTCTCATGAAAAAGACAAATTTCTGCCGATTCAGTTGGAAGCGGGTCAAATTTGAACTGCAGCTGCCTCATAGTTTGCTATTTATTTTTTCCAAAAATCATTTCTAGTTACATAAGGACCTATTTAATCATAAATACATGGTTTGATGGCGATACGTCGAGGTTTGGGCGGTGGCCGAGGGCCCCAACTCTAGAGCGCGTAAACTCGCATGCCCGCCGCGTGGTCACCGCGTGACCGTGGCGTTGCCATGTGTTCTGGGTGGCCTAGGCATGTCTAGTGGGTTGGTCACTCCCCAGGTTGGTGCTAGGAAGAAAATTACAACATAAGATTCTCACGAGGAGACCAATCGATGCTCAAACATGAATTAGCAGCCAAGTGTTTGATTAGAGGTACGGGAAATGTACATGGCTAATGGGCGTGAGTTTTGGCTGAGGATGATCAGTTACTAAGAAGACCGTTTTCACAAATTTTCAGCTCAAAAGGAGGAGCCTAGGTGGTACTTGCTTTGCAAACCACCACACTGGACATAAATACGAATGTTGAAGCTCGGCTCAAAATAATGAATGGATTGAGCTGGTATTTGGTGGAGAATGGTTATTTGGGCATAGGAAAGCACTGTAGAAAATGGATACTATTTGGACATGCCAAAGTGGTACTTCCTTCACAAACTGTTACTCTGAATAGAATAGGAAAATGAATATTTTTGAATTATTTTTGAACTAGGCAAGGAAGGTTTTTACATATTTGACGAAGATATGACCCAAAGAATTTATGAGATTTTTTTGGGAATTTTGGGAATGACAGAAATATAGGTTGCTTCACAACCTAGGGCAAAAACTGCCACATGGACATGACACATAGGCAAAACTGATGAGGTGGCGCCTAGTCATAGCAACCCACCACAATTTACAAGGCTATGACCATCTATATTGGTCGTTAACAACTAGAAATAAGGCAGCGGACTAGCGCTGTTAGCTTTATGACCATCTCATGTAAGGAAATTATGAACTTTCTGACCAAAATGGTCGCAATGGTTTAGGGTTTGGAGCCCCTCGAACAGCTTTTGACCAATTGGTCTCAAATGGTCATAAATCTATGACCAATTCTTCCAGGGTCACTAACAGAAGGTCATAAGTTGACATATTTCTTGTAGTGATGCTGTGGTAAATTTTTTGTCCCATTTGGGGCAAGTTTGGGTATAAGCTTCTCACAAACCAGAGCTTCTCACAACAAGCGTGATGGTTTCGGTAGGGAACGTGCCACCTTTGGGGACGAAACGATATGGGTTGCCTCTTATTGCTTTCAAAAAATTTCTAGTGTCAACATAGAACAACACGAGTGCTATGTTAAACTTTGGAATTTTTCGGGCTTTATTTGGACATTTTTATACATTAACTGGGTTTTCTAGGCATTTTATGTGCATAATTAATATTTGAACTACATGCACATGCTCCGGTGCATATAAATTGGTATAAAAATCAAATCTCTGTCCTTGGCTGCATGCTTAGGTCTCATGCAAGAATTGGTAATGAATGTCAAACACCCTCCCACCGTCACTCGGCGACAAACATTGAGATACCTGGTTTTTAAATTCTAGTAAATCCAAAACTCATCAAAAACTCATGAAACTTAGCATGCTATCATGGAGCGGCATCAACATGGCATGGTAAATTTTTTGTCCCATTTGGGGCAGGTTTGGGTATAAGCTTCTCACAAACTAGAGCTTCCCACAACAAGCATGATGGTTTCGGTAGGGAACGTGCCACCTTTGGGGACGAAACGATATCGGTTGCCTCATATTGCATTTAAATTTTTTCTAGTGTCAACATAGAACAACAAGAGTGTTGTGTTAAATTTTGGAATTTTTCATGGTTCGTTCAGACATTTTTATACATTAACTGGGTTTCCTAGGCGTTTTATGTGCGTAATTCAAATTTGAACTACATGCACATGCTCCAGTGCATATAAATTGGTTGAAAAATCAAATTTGTGTCCTTGGTTGCATGCTTAGGTCCCATGCAAGAAATGGGGATTAATGCCAAACACCCTGCCACCATCACTCGGCCGCAAACATTGAGATACCTGGTTTTTACATTCTAGTAAATCCAAAACACGTTTGAAATTTATGAAACTTGGCATGCTACCATGGAGCGGCATCAACATGCCGTGGTAAATTTTTTGTCCTATTTGGGGCAGGTTAGGGTATAAGCTTCTCACAACAAGCGTGATGGTTTCGGTAGGGAACGTGCCACCTTTGGGGACAAACGATATCGATTGCCTCTTATTGCATTTAAAATTTCCTAGTGTCAACATAGAACAACAAGAGTGTTGTGTTAAATTTTGGAATTTTTCGGGTTTATTTGGACATTTTTATACATTAACTGGGTTTTCTAGGCATTTTATGTGCATAATTCAAATTTGAACAACATGCACATGCTCCAGTGCATATAAATTGGTTGAAAGATCGAATTTGTGACTTTGGTTGGATGCTTAGGTCCCATGCAAGAAATGGGAATGAATGTCAAAAACCCTGCCACCGTCATTCGGCCGCAAACATTGAGATACCTGGTTTTTCAATTCTAGTAAATCCAAAACTCGTCTGAAATTCATGAAACTTCGATGCTATCATGGAGTAGTATCATCATGCCGTGGTAATTTTTTTGTCCCATTTGGGGCTGGCTTGGGTATAAGCTTCTCACAAACAAGTGCTTCTCACAACAAGCGTGATGGTTTCGGTAGGGAACGTGCCACTTTTGGGGACGAAACGATATCCATTGCCTCTTATTTCTTTAAAAACAATTCTAGTGTCAACATAGAACAACAGGAGTGTTGTGTTAAATTTTGGAATTTTTCGGGGTTCGGTTGGACATTTTTATACATTAGCAGGGGTTTCTAGGCATTTTATGTGCACAATTCAAATTTTAACTACATGCACATGTTCCAATGCATGAAAAATGGTTGGAAAATCAAATATGTGTCCTTGGTTGCATGCTTAGGTCCCATGCAAGAAATGGGAATGAATGTCAAAACCCCTGCCACTGTCAGTTGGCTGCAAGCATTGAGATACCTAGTTTTTAAATTCTAGTAAATCCAAAACTCGTCAGAAATTCATGAAACTTGGCATGCTCCCATAGAGTGGCATCAACATGGCATGGTAAATTTTTTGTCCCATTAGGGGCAGGTTTGGGTATAAGCTTCTCACAAACTAGAGCTTCTCACAACAAGCGTGATGGTTTCGGTAGGGAACGTGCCACCTTTTGGGACGAAACGATATCTATTGCCTCTTATTGCATTTAAATTTTTTCAAGTGTCAATGAAGAACAACAGGAGTATTGTGTTAAATTTTGGAATTTTCGGGGTTCGTTTGGACATTTTTATACATTAACTGGGTTTTCTAGGCATTTTATGTGCATAATTCAAATTTGAACTACATGCACATGCTCCAGTGCATATAAATTGGTTGAAAGATCAAAATTTGTGACCTTGGTATCATACTTAGGTCCCATGCAAGAAATGGGGATGAATGCCAAACACCCTGCCACCGTCACTCGGCCGCAAACATTGAGGTACCTAGTTTTTACATTCTAGTAAATCCAGAACTCGTCTGAAATTCATGAAACTTGGCATGCTATCATGGAGCGGCATCAACATGCTGTGGTAAATTTTTTGTCCCATTTGGGGCAAGTTTGGGTATAAGCTTCTCACAAACCAGAGCTTCTCACAACAAGCGTGATGGTTTCGGTAGGGAACGTGCCACCTTTGGGGACGAAACGATATGGGTTCCCTCTTATTGCTTTCAAAAAATTTCTAGTGTCAACATAGAACAACACGAGTGCTATGTTAAACTTTGGAAGTTTTCGGGCTTTATTCGGACATTTTTATACATTAACTGGGTTTTCTAGGCATTTTATGTGCATAATTAATATTTGAACTACATGCACATGCTCCGGTGCTTATAAATTGGTAGAAAAATCAAATCTCTGTCCTTGGCTGCATGCTTAGGTCTCATGCAAGAATTGGTAATGAATGTCAAACACCCTCCCACCATCACTCGGCCACAAACATTGAGATACCTGGTTTTTAAATTCTAGTAAATCCAAAACTCGTCAAAAATTCATGAAACTTAGCATGCTACCATGGAGCGGCATCAACATGGCATGGTAAATTTTTTGTCCCATTTGGGGCAGGTTTGGGAATAAGCTTCTCACAAACTAGAGCTTCTCACAACAAGCGTGATGGTTTCGGTAGGGAACGTGCCACCTTTGGGGACAAACGATATCGGTTGCCTCTTATTGCATTTAAAATCTTCCTAGTGTCAACATAGAACAACATGATTGTTGTGTTAAATTTTGGAATTTTACGGGGTTCGTTCGGACATTTTTATACATTAACTAGGTTTTCTCGGCATTTTACGTGCACAATTCAAATTTGAACTACATGCACATGCTCCAGTGCATATAAATTGGTTGAAAAATCAAATTTGTGTCCTTGGTTGCATGCTTATGTCCCATGCAAGAAATGGGGATGAATGCCAAACACCCTGCCACCGTCACTCGACCACAAACGGTGAGATACCTGGTTTTTACATTCCAGTAAATCCTAAACTTGACTGAAATTCATGAAACTTGGCATGCTATCATGGAGCGGCATCAACATGTTGTGGTAAATTTTTTTGTCCCATTTGGGGCAGGTTTGGGTATAAGCTTCTCACAAGAAGCTTGATGGTTTCGGTAGGGAACGTGCACCTTTGGGGACGAAACGATATCGGTTGCCTCTTATTACTTTCAAAAATTGTAACTCCCTGAGATCGACGCTCCAGATGCCCCCTTTTTATTTTAGTTTATGTCATGTGTTTTTGTTTGTTGCATTAACATAATTGTTTTCCATATTTCTTTTCCCTATGGTGTTGCCATGACCATGTTGAGTGCCTTGCCATATTTTCTCTTCTTGCATCATGATCATCATTGGGGATGTTGCATTGCGATGCCTATCTCTTGTCATATTGCTTTTGGCCATTCATGTTGTTGCCATGAGCATGATGTGCATAGCACTCATCCTCATGCTATGTGTGTCCTTTATGTTGTGTGTGCATCTGTCCTTGCTATGTCTCTCTCAAGCCATGCCCATGTATCATCACCTCTCCCTTCGTTCTTTCATGTTTTTGCAAGTGACATTATTCCCTCCTTCATTAATGTTCATTTATTTCCTAATAATCTTACTCCATGCCTTATACCTCTTTGTAAAATATCATCCTTTTTGGAGTTGTTTTGGTTGGGTTCAAAAATGGAGCAAGTTTGCATTTAATTCAAACTTGATTTATTTTTCTGCCTCTAAAAATGCCCATCTCAATTTTATCCAATTCTGTAAAACACTAGGGTCATGAGGATATTTTCATATCTCACACACCACTGACCTATCCCTCTATGCATTTTTCTCTTTCATTTTTCGTTGAAGAAATAGAAAAGAAAGAAAGAGCAGCAACAGAGAGTAGCCCGACAGCGGCCCAGTATCAGCGCACGTGCAGCAGCCTACCTAGCCCTCCAGATGCTTTTTCCACCAGAAACCCTCATACCCCTCTCTCTCACCCGTCCCACGTGTCGTATCTGGACCCACACGTCAGTCACTGATCTGTAGCACTCACTCACCTTTCTCCTACCTCTCCCCTCTCCTTTACACGCACGCCATGGCCACCGTGGCCGAGCCAGCCGTGCCCGTGCCCCTATAAAGCAGCCCCCGCAGCGACCCCTAGGGTTTCCTCTTCCTCCTCTCCCTCTTCTCCGCCACTGCCACGCAGGTCAGGGCACCCAAGCGCCCTGTTGCCTCGCTTCCGATCGCCATGGTCGAGGCGAGCCGGAGCTCTCCTCCGGCGTAGGATCTCCAACACCGGCCCCTTCTTCCTCTACGCGCACCACGACACCTCCACGACCCCGTTCCCTCTGCGATCCAAGGATGGAGACGCCAAGTTCATCGACGCCTTCTTCCCCTGCTTCCTCTGCTTCTCGGACCCGAGGACGTCGCCCCGACCAACAGCTCATCGTCGCCATTTCCTTCATCTCCCGGTCTCCTCGTCGTATCCCTCGAGCCAATGGTAAGCAGCCGCTCCTCCCAGCCCCTCCTCCCAGCCCCTCTTCCACTTTGATTCCATCGTTGTAGTCGCCGATCCTCGCGCCCTGAGTTCGTCCGCCATGGGCGATCTCGAGTTTGAGCTCGTGCTCGTGTATCTGCTTCTGCTCCCTGATCCCACACACACAGCCTCCACCCTCACTCCGCGCTGCACGCATCCATGCATCTCGTCTCCATTCCGGTCAGCAGCCATGGTCCTAACCATGTGAAGCATGTACAGTGAGGCTTGGCCACAACGCACGCCCAGCCACCCCCCTGTGCATCTACACATGCCTCCTACAGTAGCCCTCCGCACGCCCGCCACTATAGCTCCTGCCTCGCCATGCATCGCCGCCATGGCCGCAAGCATCAAGCTCACGCGCCCCACAGCGGAACCCCGTCGTCGGTGAGGAATTCGTTCACTTCTCGTTGCATGCTTGGTATGTATGGGTTCGCCCCATTGCGTAGCATCCATCCGAGCCCTCCATCGCGTGTTTTGGTTGCCGGAACAGCTCCGACGAGCTCCTTCGCTGTCTGATGTCCCCAACGCTACCTCCTCTGCTTTTCTCTGCATCTGCATGCACATGACACCAGCGAGCGGCAGCTGCTCGTCCCTTCCTTGCGCACCCACACCCACATCCTCGCGGCATTGCTCCCCCACACGCACCCTAGCACGTTTTCCGCACCCCCGTCGGTCCTCTGCAACCACAGCAAGGGCTGCTGCTGGCTCCCAATGCCAGCGAGTCCCCGTGTGCACGCTTCAGTTTAGGTTCTTGAACGGTAGCCTAGGCTAGCAGAGTCGATGTTGTTTGAGTTTCTGTTTGTGTTTCATCCGTAGTCGGATGTTGCTCTTATGTATGATGTTGATGTATTCATGTGGCATTGTTTACCTCTTGTATGTATCCCCAACTATTATGTAATGGTACGATGTAATGATATCCACCTTGCAAAAGCGCTCCAATATGTGGGACCTTCGAGTTCCTTTAGGATAGGGTCGCATATTGGGCGTGACAAAAAATTTCTAGTGTCAATATAGAACAACAAGAGTGTTGTGTTAAATTTTGGAATTTTTCGGGGTTCGTTTGGACATTTTTATACTTAACTGGTTTTTCTAGGCATTTGATGTGCATAATTCAAATTTGAACTACATGCACATGCTCCAGTGCATATAAATTGGTTGAAAAATCAAATATGTGTCCTTGGTTGCATGCTTAGATCTCATGCAAGAAAATGGGAATGAATGTCAAACACCCAGCCACCGTCACTCGGCTGCAAACATTGAGATACCTAGTTTTTAAATTCTAGTAAATCCAAAACACGTCAGAAATTCATGAAACTTGGCATGCTATCATGGAGTGGCATCAACATGGCATGGTAATTTTTTTGTCCCATTTGAGGCAGGTTTGGGTATAAGCTTCTCACAAACCAGAGCGTCATACAACAAGCCTGATGGTTTCGGTAGGGAACGTGCCACCTTTGGGGACGAAACAATATCGGTTGCCTCTTATTGCATTTAAAAACTTTCTAGTGTCAACATAGAACAACAGGAGTGTTGTGTTAAATTTTGGTATTTTCACGGTTCGTTCGGACATTTTTATACATTAACTGGGTTTTCTAGGCATTTTATGTGCATAATTCAAATTTGAACTACATGCACATGCTCTAGTGCATATAAATTGGATGGAAAATCAAATCTGTGTCCTTGGTTGCATGCTTAGGTCCCATGGAAGAAATAGGGATGAATGTCAAACACGCTGCCACCGTCACTCGGTAGCAAACATTGAGATACCTGGTTTTTAAATTCTAGTAAATCCAAAACTCGTCTGAAATTCATGAAACTTGGCATGCTATCATGGAGCGGCATCAGCTTGCCGTGGTAAATTTTGTGTCCCATTTGGGGCAGGTTTGTCTATAAGTTTCTCACAAACCAGAGCTTCTCACAACAAGCTTGATGGTTTTGGTAGGGAACGTGCCAACTTTGGGGACAAAACGATATATGTTGCCTCTTATTGCATTTAAATTTTTTCTAGTGTCAACATAGAAGAAAAGGAGTGTTGTGTCTAATTTTGGAATTTTTAGGGTTCGTTCGGACATTTTTATACATTAACTGGGTTTTCTAAGCATTTTATGTGCATAATCCAAATTTGAACTACATGCACATGCTCCAGTGCATATAAATTCGTTGAAAAATCAAATATGTGTCCTTGATTGCATGCTTATGTCCCATGCAAGAAATGGGGATGAATGTCAAGCACCTTGCCACTATCACTCGGCCGCAAACATTGAGATACCTGGTTTTTACATTCTAGTAAATCCAAAACTCGTCTGAAATTCATGAAACTTTGCATGCTATCATGGAGCGGCATCAACATGTCGTGGTAAATTTGTTGTCCCATTTGGGGCAGGTTTGGGTATAAGCTTCTCACAACCAGAGCTTCTCACAACAACCGTGATGGTTTCAGTAGGGAACGTGCCACCTTTGGGGACGAAACGATAGCCGTTGCCTTTTATTGCTTTCAAAAAATTTCTAGTGTCAACATAGAACAACATGAGTGTTGTGTTAAATTTTGGAATTTTTCGGGGTTTGTTTAGACATTTTTATACATTAACTCGGTTTTCTAGGCATTTTATGTGCATAATTCAAATTTGAACTGCATGCACATGCTCCAGTGCATATAGATTGGTTGAAAAATCAAATCGGTGTCCTTGGATGCATGCTTAGGTCTCATGCGATAAATGGGAATGAATGTCAAACACCCTCCCACCGTAACTCGGCCGCAAACATTGAGATACCTGGTTTTTAAATTCTATTAAATCCAAAACTCGTCTGAAATTCATGAAACTTCACATGCTATCATGGAGCGGCATCAACATGCCGTGGTAAATGTTTTGTCCCAGTTGGGGCCGGTTTGGATATAAGCTTTTCACAAACCAGAGCTTCTCACAACAAGTGTGATGCTTTCAGTAGGGAACGCGCCACCTTTATGGCTGAAATGATATTCGTTGCCTCTTATTGCTTTCAAAAAATTTCTAGCGTCAACATAGAATAACATGAGTGTTGTGTTTTGGAATTTTTCGGTGTTCGTTTGGACATTTTTGTACATTAACTGGGGTTCCTAGGCATTTTATGTGCATAATTCAAATTTGAACTACATGCAGATGCTCCAGTGCATATAAATTGGTTGAAAAATCAAATCTTTGTCCTTGGATGCATGCTTAGGTCCCATGCAAGAAATGGGAATGAATGTCAAACACCCTGCAACCATCACTCGGCCGCAAACATCGAGATACCTATTTTTTAAATTCTAGTAAATCCAAAACTCCTCTGAAATTCATGAAACTTGGCATGCTATCATGGAGTGGCATCGACAAGCCATGGTAAATTTGTTGTCCTATTTGGAACAGGTTTAGGTATAAGCTTCTCACAAGCCAGAGCTTCTCACAACAAGTGTGATGGTTTCGGTAGGGAACGTGCCACCTTTGGGGACGAAAGGATATCGATTGCCTCTTATTGCTTTCAAAAAATTTCTAGTGTCAACATAGAACAACAGGAGTGTTGTGTTAAATTTTGGAATTTTTCGGGGTTCGTTTGGACATTTTTATACATTAACTAGGTTTTCTAGGCATTTTATGTGCATAATTCAAATTTGAACTACATGCACATGCTCCAGTGCATATAAATTGGTTGAAAAATCATATATGTGTCCTTGGTTGCATGCTTAGGTCTCATGCAAGAAATGGGAATGAATGTCAAACACCCTGCCACCGTCACTCGGCCGCAAACATTGAAATACCTGGTTTTTAAATTCTAGTAAATCCAAAACTCGTCTGAAATTCATGAAACTTGGCATGCTATCATGGAGCGGCATCAACATGCCGTGGTAAATTATTTGTCCCAATTGGGGCAGGTTTGGGTATAAGCTTCTCACAAACCAGAGCTTCTCACAACAAGCATGATGGTTTCAGTAGGGAACATTCCACCTTTGGGTATGAAACGATATCCGTTGCCTCTTATTGCTTTCAAAAAATTTCTAGTTTCAACATAGAACAACATGACTATTGTGTTTTGGAATTTTTCCTTGTTCGTTTGGACATTTTTATACATTAAGTTGCTAGGCATTTTGTGTGCATAATTCAAATTTGAAGTACATGCACATGCTCAAGTGCATATAAATTGGTTGAAAAAACAAATATGTGTCCTTGGATGCATGCTTAGGTCCCATGCAAGAAATGGGAATGAATGTCAAACACCCTTCCAGCGTCATTCGGCCGCAAACATTGAGATGCCTATTTTTTAAATTCTAGTAAATCCAAAACTCGTATGAAATTCATGAAACATGGCATGCTATCATGGAGCGGCATCGACATGCCATGGTAAATTTTTTGTCCCATTTGGAGCAGGTTTAGGTATAAGCTTCTCACAACAAGCGTGATGGTTTCGGTAGGGAACGTGCCACCTTTGGGGACGAAACAATATCGGTTGCCTCTTATTGCTTTCAGAAAAATTCTAGAGTCAAAATAGAACAACGGGAGTGTTGTGTTCAATTTTGGATTTTTGCGGGGTTCGTTTGGACATTTTTATACATTAACTGGGTTTTCTAGACATTTTATGTGCATAATTCAAATTTGAACTACATGCACATGCTCCAGTGCATACAAATTGGTTGAAAAATCATATATGTGTCCTTGGGTGCATGCTTAAGTCGCATGCAAGAAATGGCAATGAATTTCAAACACCAGGGCACTGTTGATTGCCGACAAAACATTGAGATATGATGTGTACTACGCAACCTTCTTCTTGTAGACTCGTGTTGGGCCTCCAAGCGCAGAGTTTTGTAGGACAGTAGCAAATGTCCCTCAAGTGGATGACCTAAGGTTTATCAATCTGTGGGAGGCGTAGGATGATGATGGTCTCTCTCGAACAACCCTGCAACCAAAAAACAAAGAGTCTCTTGTGTCCCCAACGCACCGAATACAATGGTAAATTGTATAGGTGCACTAGTTCGGCGAAGAGATGTTGATACAAGTGCAATATGGATGGTAGATATAAAGTTTTTTAGTCTGAAAACATAAAAACAGCAAGGTAACTAGTAGCAAAAGTGAGGGAAAATAGTATTGCAATGCTTGGAAAGAAGGCCTAGGGTTCATACTTTCACTAGTGCAGGTTCTCTCAACAATGATAACATAACTAGATCATATAACAATCCCTCAATGTGCAACAAAGAGTCATTCCAAAGTCACTAATAGCGGAGAACAAACAAAGAGATTATTGTAGTGTATGAAACCACCTCAAAGTTATTCTTTCTGATCGATCTATTGGGCTATTCCTATAAGTGTCACAAACAGCCCTAGAGTTCATACTAAAATAACACCTTAAGATACACATCAACCACAAATCTAATGTCACCTAGATACTCTAATGTCACCACAACTAACCTCGGCTTTGATTATATGATATGCATCACACAATCTCAGATTCATCTATTCAAACCAACACAAAGAAATTAAAAGAGTGCCCAAAAGTTTCTACCGGAGAGTCAAGACGAAAATGTGTGCCAACCCCTATGCATAAGTTCACAAGGTCACAGAACCCGCAAGTTGATCACCAAAACATACATCAAGTGGATCACGTGAATATCCCATTGTCACCATAGATAAGCACATGCAAGACATACATCAAGTGTTCTCAAATCCTTAAAGACTCAATCCGATAAGATAACTTCACAGGGAAAACCCAATCCATTACAAGAAGGTTGAGGGGGATAAACTTCATAAGATCCAACTATAATAGCAAAGCTCGCGGTACATCAAGATCGTGCCAAATCAAGAACATGAGAGAGAGAGAGATCAAACACATAGCTACTGGCACATACCCTCAGCCCCGAGGGTGAACTACTCCCTCCTCATCATGGAGAGCGCCTGGATGATGAAGATGGCCACCGGTGATGAATACCCTCTCCGGCAGGGTGCCAGAACAGGGTCTCAATTGGTTTTTTGTGGCCACAAAGGCTTGCGGCGGCGAACTCCTAATCTAGGTTTATTTCTGGGGTTTTTGGTAGTTATAGGAATTATTAGCGTCGAGAACAAGTCAGGGGGGGTCCACGAGGAGCCCACAAGGTCGGAGGGCGCGCCCTAGGGGGGTGGGGGCGCCCCCACCCTTATGGAGGCCTCGTGGCTCTTCTGGCCCAACTCTTTTGCTTTGGGGGCTTCTTGTGGTCCATAAAAAATCACCGTAAATTTTCAGGTCAATTGGACTCCCTTTGATATTCCTTTTCTGCAAAACTCAAAAACAAGGAAAAAACAGAAACTGGCACTAGGCTCTAGGTTAATAGGTTAGTCCCAAAAATCATATAAAATAGCATATAAATGCATATAAAACATCCAAGATAGATAATATAATAGCATGGAACAATAAAAAAATATAGATACGTTGGAGACGTATGAAGATACTTTATTTTAAATTCTAGGAAATCCAAAAGTCTTGTGAAATTTAGGAAACTTGGCATTCTATCATGGAATGGCACCCGACATATTGTGGTATTTTTCGTGTCCATTTTGAGAGAAGGCGCGCTCGAATAACAGCCAATAAAGGCATTTTGAAACAAATAACTGCCACTATAACATCTCAAACGTTTTGAATAATTTAAATCGTGTGCATTCTGTTAACCATTCACATGATGCCACGCCTCTCTCTTTTAATGGCTAGGAGGTGTCGTGCGGACCGGTGCTTGAGTGCTTGATTAAATGGGAGGCGTGCGAGTTGTACTCTAATGTGGGGGCTCACTGGGAAGCGTGCGAGCTATACGTCGTGCAGGCTCACCGCGAAGTGAGCCCTTTGACTTCCATGGTTGCCCGCCTTGCTTGCATCCTCTCCATTAATGGCGCCCAAGCCGCAGTTTAATACGGTTTTTAAATATAAAACACTCATTGCAAACGTTTTAGTTAGAACACATGTATGCAAACCGACAGCTTCCCCAAAAAGCCAAGGGAAAATGTGTCGAGCAGGATTTGTGCAGCTCTTGATTACAAACATTTTAGTTAGAACACTCGTATGCAAACCGACAGCTTCCCCAGAAAGCCAAGGGAAAATGTGTCGAGCAGGATTTGTGCAGCTCTTGATTACAAACATTTTAGTTAGAACACTCGTATGCAAACCGACAGCTTCCCCAGGAAGCCAAGAGAAAACGTGTCAAGCAGGATTTCTGCAGCGCTTGATCGCAAACATTTTAGATAGAACACCCGTCTGCAAAGTGAGAGCTATGGTCTTCCCCCTTAAGCCTAGGGAAAATTCACAGTGCAGGATTTGTGCATCCCTTCAACGCAAACGGTTGTGTGGATGACCCGTGTGCAACCATGTACAAACAATATGGTAAGATTTGCATCTGCCATATTGGGTATGTTGCCATTTGTCAAACTGGAAAGATTGACATTTGTTGATCTAGTAACATTGCCATTTGTCAATCCTTGTAACACTGCGATTTGTCAAAATATGCAGCTAAAAATCACTAGCACTATCTAATTTTTGCAACTAAAATTCAGTAATTAAGCATATATTTTATTCATAGATTAAGAAGTCGTTCTTAATTTATACAAACAGTTCAACTCGACAGCTGAACCGAACAAACTTTTTCCTAATTGTTGCCAATCACGTACTGAAATAGCTAGTTCAACTATATATACTAGCTAATTTTAAGTACATTGTGCAGTTCCACCACATCTATAGTCAGATGAGCTGAAAAAATAGCCCCTAAATACTACTACTACGGAGGGGCTTTGTACGACTTCCGGCAGCCTCTCCTCTATCGAGCGCGCTCAGTAAGAGGCACGGGAGGAGGAGGAGCCTACCGACGAGCTGGATAACTGCAATATGGTGTCTACCGCTGTTGCATGTTTAGCAACGCTCACCAGCTCGAACGCCCTCTGCCGCTCTAGACGACCCCTCTCGAAGCGGCCAGACTGCTCGTAGATCTCCTGATTCCTCACCTCTCCGTCGGTGTGTGCTGTGGCCACGGCTACGGTAAGGCTCTTGGCATGCTCGACGAGGCGCTCCTCCTCCTGCAGGAACTCGATGTAACGCGCAAGTTCAGTGACGCACGTGCGGGCCTCCACCTCCGCCTCCCTCCTTCGGGCGATGGTGGCGGAGTGGGTGATGATCCCGGCGGTCGATGGTGGGCTGGCGGCCATGGCGGCCGATGATGGGATGGCAGCCATGACCACCACCTCCCGCCTTCGGGCCGCGGTGGTGGAGCGGGTGATGGCCGGTAGTGGGGTGGCGGCCACGACAGCCACCCCCCGCCTTCGGGCCGTGGTGGCGGAGCGGGCGATGGCCCTTGCTTTTCACGGTGGTGTGGCGGCAACAGTGGCCGGCAACAGCTACCGAGGGGCAGTGGCGGTGGAGCGTGTGGTAGGTGTTCCGCGCACACCCAACATGGACGCCACACGCACTACAATACACCAGGGACTGCGCCGCCGTCACGGTGTAGCCTCCCATCTGTAGCTATCCTCCGATGACGGCGGAGTGGTTGAACGACGATGACGGACCAGTGCCATTGGCGATTGTGGGAGAAGCAGACATGATAAGCTACAGGGAGGGAGGCGAAATGCGACGCAGGACTCGCCAGCCATGAGGGTTTATATAGCAGGCCTGGAAGCATTGGGATTTTGGGGGATTTCACCGAGTCTGGCAGGAAGCTTGCACGGCAACGGGCTCACCGATGATTCATTGGCGCCGCTTCGAGCCCCCATTTGGCCAAAAGAACGCCCCTGCGGTTACGCCATATTCACCGATGATCACGTCGGGGGGCCCATATGCATGCGGTTGCGCCGCGCGCATTGCCACGCAATGCAGTTACGTGCGGCACGATGGTGTTATGCACTACAAGTTAGAACTGCCATGAGGGCCTGTCGATATTCCAGGCCGTCCGACTTCCCCTTTAATTCCCGTGGCCGTTATAAACTTAGTCTCTTCAACCTTTCGATCGCGCCCCACAACACAACAAGCACACCCACGACAACACATAGAGAGGAGATGTCTAGCGGCGCTCCAATGGAGTTCGGCGAGCATAAAGTGGAGACCCACGCGAGGGAGACGGATATCTCAGTGTTGTACACCATTGACCAGGCCGTGGTGGACGACTACATCAACACCATTGAGCCGTTGCTTGCTCAAGACAACTACAAGGTGGTCGGCATCGACCTCCAGTACATCGCCGGTCGACCCAACATAGATCAGAAGGTTGCCGTCGCCCAGTTGTGCATGCGCCATCATGTCCTCATCTACCACTACTACATGGCCACAGAGCCTTGCAACCGTTTCACCAACTTTGTCAATAGCACTGACTACAAGTTCGCCATGGTGGAAACCACCGACAATGTAAAAGCGCTCAGGGTTATGGGCTTGGCCTGCCAAAACCTTGTCGAAATCCATAAGCACTACAGGGTATGGGGCAGCATGAAGAATGACTCCCTGGTTGAACTCGCCTCAGCCATCATCGACCCATACTATGAAAAGATGAAGTAGGATGACAACAGAACACGTCCTGTATCCTGGCACGGGGTCTGGATGTGGCAACTGGATGAACGTCACCTTAGGTTCGCGTCCAAGAGCGTGTACACATGCTACGAGATGCACATGCAGATCGTTGACATGAGGAAGTGCCTTGTTACGGAGATCGACGAGGCCGCATCGAGTACAACCAGACCAAGCGTCACAAGAAGTAGATGATGATCAGATGATTGGTTATCCTAGTTAATCATGCATGTAATATATAGTTTACTTTGGTGTGTGGAAATGTCATGTGTGTAGTAGCCACCTATGTAATTATGCATGTAATAGTTTACTTTGGTGTGTGCAAATGCCATGGTTGTAGTAGCCACCTATGTAACTGGATATTTAATTTGGTTATGCAACCATGTCCTTATAAGTGTGTGTGTGTGTGTGTGTGTGTGTGTGTGTGTGTGTGTGTCTATATATAGTTTACTTTGTTCTGTATGCAATCCCATCGCACAACACGCACGTCTTATGAGCATCAATCATCTGTGTTATTATCGGTCTTCGCACACATTTCTGATTACAGACCTGTTTGCCGCGTATCACACACATCTTGCTATATTGAACCGTTTCTGTTCTCTTGTCTCAACACAAATAGTTCATCCGAGTGAACCGCACGCCTTATATCGCACACACCTTGATCTGGCTAACCGTTTCTTCTGTGTTGCCTAATCACAAACAATTCATTTTAGTGAACCGTTGATGTATATTGCACACACCTTTATCTGGGTGCCCGTTTCTTTTGTTCCTCCTCGTCGCAAACAGTTAATTGAACTGAACCGTATGCCCTGCATCGCACACGCAACTAAAATCTGAATCGTGTTTGATGCATCCGTCATCGCAAATGTTTTGCACCTTTCTTGATGATTTTTTTACACCACCATTTGCGATTATTGCATCGTACACAGTTTCATCGAAGGGTCTATGATCGTAGTGTCGCGTTAGCAGCATCCTACAATAGTGACACCACACATTTCTGCATGTGATGTATGACTTACTGTTCTACTTTCAGTACAAGCAAGGTGTGGTTACAAGTGAAAGGATCGATATGGTTGACTAGAGGGGGGGGTGAATAGGCAACTAACAATTTTTAAGCTTTTCTTTACCAAATTAAACTTTGCAACAAAATAGGTTGTCTAGATATGCAACTATGTGAGCAACCTATATGATGCAATAACAACTAACACAAGAGCAAGCAAGGGATACAACACAAGTAGGCTTGCAAGAGTAAAGGCACGAAATAACCAAGAGTGGAGCCGTTGGAGACGAGGATGTGTTACCGGAGTTCCTTCCTTTTAAGGGGAAGTACGTCTCCGTTAGAGCGGTGTGGAGGCACAATGCTCCCCAAGAAGCCACTAGGGCCACCGTATTCTCCTCACGCCCTCACACAATGCGAGATGCCGTGATTCCACTATTGGTGCCCTTGAAGGCGGCAACCGAACCTTTACAAACAAGGTTGGGGCAATCTCCACACCAATTGGAGGCTCCCAACGAAACCACGAAGCTTCACCACAATGGAATATGGCCTTGAGGTGACCTCAACCGTCTAGGGTGCTCAAGCACCCAAGAGTAACAAAATCCACACTAGAAAGTATGGGGGAAGTAAATATCCTTTGGTGGAAGTGTAGATCTAGGTCTCCTCCTTCAAACCCTAGCAAATCAACAAGTTTGAGTGGCTAGAGAGAGAGATCGGGCAAGAGAGCTTGAGGGCATCAATGGTGGAGTGAGAGAGGTAAGAGGTGGGCGTGGTAGGTGGAGGAACCACCTTATATAGCAGCCCACATAAATCCAACCGTTACTGCGTTTTCATACTGCACCGGTACAACCGCTCCTTGTCCCGGTATAACCGGGACTCACGATGTAGCTGCAGAACCCTACCAGGCGGTACAATCGGGCCATCGGGCGGTAGTACCGGTCATTAGCAAATAACCGGACCAACCGCCCAGCCACCGCACAACTACCGCACCGAAACAGAACGGAGTCACCCTTGAGGGCGGTAGTTGGGCGGTGCAGGGCCGGTGCAACCTCCTGGTCTTGAGCGCTTGAGCGGCTAAGGTATGAGCGGAAGAACCGCTCGAACCTCCAGTTGTACCGGTTGAAAAGGAACAACCGGACCAACCGGGCCACCACTGCCCAGCCATCGCATCAAAACAGAAGCCTGACCGGTACATGGGCGGTGCATGGCCGGAACAATCGCTGCTGGTCTTTGCAGAGTCAGGTGGCGGTACCACCGCCCGGAGGCAGCGGTACCACCGCTCGACAACGGCAGAGAAGCGTCAAGAGCCAGCGGTACAACCGCTCGGACGAGCGGTACAACCGCCGGGAACACACGGCAAAGATTAGATTAAAATGGAGGCACTCTCTCGACAAAAAGAGGGGTGATGGAGGTGTACGTGAATGGAATCCCCTATTCTTACCAAAGTGGATTCCCTCTTGATAGTACGGGATCCCTACGACCAAAGAGATAAAAATCGTAGAGGATTCCGTCTTCAAACGATTCCTTCGAGAGAGAACCACTAACCGATGAAAGCCTAATCATTGAGAACCTGAAACATTTAGCACTGGATTAGACCAACAAAGGGTTGTCATCATCATCCAAAATATAAGGTAGGGAAATGCCCTTTCAACAAGTCACAATGTTGTTTCATGCAAGTACGCAATTTTGGGTGGAGTTCAGTACATGAAGCGTTTCTGCTCGTGGTTAGGAATAAAATTTATTATCACACCAATGTGTATATATGCCTTCACAAGGCGTTGATTTGTTACAATGTGCTGCGGTAATAATGTGTCTATTGAATAGAGGGATGGATGAGCAGTTGATACGTTGGTGCATTGTAAATTATTAGTAACCCTAGTACACACATTTCAATACTAAGCATTAATATGCTCATATTGATTATTTTTCATCTTAAGTACCAATATTTTCTAAAAAAGCATTTTTGCACTATGTGCAAAAGCTCAAATTCCACTTTTTAAGCTTCTTACACTTTTTCTAAAAAAAGTGGTACCTACACTTCTGGCTTACTAAACTTATACGTTTTGAAAACTCTCCCGAGGCTCCGAAAAAATAAACCATTTGCCGAAAACTTTGCAAAACCGATATATTATTTTGATCTTGGGTTGTGCAAGACGGCTAGACAAGCGCAAGCCATAATAAGTCAAGTCCAGTTGATTGGTAACGTGTGGTGTGTGAGGCTCCATTCAAAAAACTGCACAAAAACTACAAAAGCAGGATCAAAACCAGTTTGGGGAGAAATGTAGACACGAAAGTGAATTTGAAGGTTGAAATGAAAAGTTTGTGCTGATATAACCAAGCTTACAATCTTTAATGTATGTTTTCTAAAACAACATGTCATGTTTCCTCCCAATCTGCCATGCTCATCGCTCGAAAATTAACGGATAGGCCGCTTGGGACTGCCCGCCTCTGTAAAGAATTTCTACAATTACCCCTTTCATATGGGTCAATGCAATTGCTAAATTGTGATTAATTGATTGATGTTGCTCGTAGCAATGCACAAGCATTTTCCTACTGATTATAGTGGGTCGGTAGTTGAGAAGTTGGTGGGAAAATAGAAGGGTTGGACAAATAATGACATAAACTATGAAATATAATGCCACAACTTTGAAAAAAAATAAAATAATAAAGCAAAATGAGAAAGCAAAAATTCAAGACAAAAATGGCAAAAATGAAAGAAAAAACAGCAACATGTAAGGCCTATGGTTCTCTTGCGTGCTGGGCTGGCCATTTCGTAGGCACTTTAGGCGAGATCTTGTTTGGTATCGCAATAGGAGACACATAGTCATGCCCCTAAGGATCAGGTGGGTGTCCTGTGTGAATCAGGGATGGCGCAGTCACTCATGTGGACCGAACACCTCCATATTGTATGCAACTATGCAAGTCCCAGTACACTAGAGAACTTATTCTTCTTGCCTACGCCAATCAGTCTCTCCCGTGGGGCTTGTCTGTTTAGTGATTAGTACCACATTTCCTGGCTATGCAAAGTGGGGTCGGGAGCATGGCTATTTAATAGGGTGGGGTGAAACACGTTGAATACACCCATATCCTTTGTGATCGCAACGCATGCTACCCTTTCGGTATAAATTGAAAACTGAATCGCAAAGGAAATATAGAAACACCAAAATTTACTAATCGGTGTTTGGTTAATACAAAATTCTAGGATCATCCGCGAGAGGTCAAAAAAGAGTGCGGTGTCTTGAGCAGAGATCCACGAGGTAGGACAAAGGGAATTAACATCCCAAGAATTGCGACTCTCATGCGACGTATGGTATAGCCCAAGACCCACCCGTCGGTTTTCTTACATGTGTGTTTAATGTTGGATGTCGGGGAGGGTTCCGGCACGTCTCAAGTGGCGGGGTGGCTAGAGAATTTGTTGTCATGCTATAAGAAGTGGACATTAGGATATATCTCACGCGTTACAACGTGATCTGCTGTGAGGATATGGGGAAGACAGATCTCGGGTTACATGATGCGATCTTGTGTGAGTGAAAGGGTGTGGATTTTCCATGACGTGGTGTGATTATTTCCATTTTTCAACGCGACCTCGTGCGAGTGGAGGGGGTGGATCTTCCCTGACTTGAAGTTTTTCTTTTCATCTTTGTTAGTTATTTCCATTTTTTTCTTAACCAATTTAGGAAAACAATCATATCCGGCTTGAAATATGGGGAAAAATAATGACACATCTATGAAGAAAACATTTACTTGCTAGCAGTCCGTGGCACAATCCCAACAAACGAACCCCCGATGAAGTTCCAATTAGCGTAAAATGGCAAATTGCAACCAACCACACCAGATAGACCTCCCACACGTGGTGTCCTACCTAAATAGTGTAGTTAAGCGGCTACAAGAATTATAGCTAAAATCTCTTCCTTCTGCAGTTTATTTGGATTTTTTCTGTATACCCCGTAGGCCAATAATTGTCTTGTATGTCTTGTACAAAGTGACAACCTAATTACAAACAACCATCCCCCTTTGCCCTATTTGTCCAACATTATACAACTGGAAGGACGAGTGGATGGATGAATGTATTGCAGAAGAGGAATGAATATGCCAGAGATATCACATTACTTTCCCTTGCTTGCACAAAACTAAAATTCTCTTTAATATGTTGTCAGGCGGAATTACTATGGTCTCTATTGCTTTATCAAACTATACACATTTGTGCATGTGAAGAACGATTTGCTATTATACTTTCATTACAAGCAAGGTGTGGTGACAAGTCACAATGTTTTTTCACGCAAATATGCATTTTTGGGTGGAGTCATAACAAGAGGCGTTTCTGCTCATGGCTAGGGCTAAAATTTATTATCACACCAATGTGTATATACGTCTTTGGATAGAGGGTTCGAGAAGCGATTGATACGATAATGCGTTGTAAATTGTCAGTAACCCTAGTACACACATTTCAACACTAAGCATTCATATGTTCATATTGAATATTTTTTGTCTTAAGTACCAATATTTTCTAAAATACCAATTTTGCACTATGTAAAGAAGTTCAAATTCCACCTTTTAAGCTGCATGCACTTTTCTAAAGAAAAATGGAATCTACATTTCTGGCTAACTAAACTTGCACATTTTAAAAACTAACCCGAGACTCAAAAATAAAAACATTGGTGTGTCTGAGGCTCCATTCAAATCCTGCATAGAGACTATAAAAGCGGGTTCAAAACCAGTTTGGGGGAGAAGTGTCGTACACGGAAGTGAATTTGAAGGTCGAATTGAAAAGTTCAGGCTGATATAGCCATACTCAAAATCTTCAATGTTTTTTTGCTAACGTAACATATCCTCTTTCCTCCCAATCTGCAATGCTCATCACCCAACAATTAACAGAGAGGCGAACTTCGAACTATCCCCTTCCGTAAAGAACAACTATAATATCCCTTTCACTTATGGGTCGATGCAAGTACTACATTGTGATTATTTGGCTCCTGTTGCCCATAGCAATGCATGAACATAGTCCTAGTGATGATAGTGGGTCGATAGTTCAGCAGTTGGTGGAAAAATGAAAGGGGTGCACACATAACGACATAAATTGTGAATAAGAATGGCACAACTATGAAAATAAAATAAAAAAGGAAGTAAAAAGGGAAAGCAAACAACAAAAACAAAAATGGCAAAAAATAAAAGACGAAAACCCATTGCTTAAGGCCTATGCCCCCCCCCTGCCTGCGTGCTGGGCTATCCCATTTCGTAGCCACTTCAGGCAATATCTTGTTTGGTCTCGTAATAGGAGACACATTGTCGCACCCCTAAGGATCATCTGAGTGTCGTGTGTGGCCTTGTGCTAGTCAGGGACAACCTAGTTACTCATGTGTGCTGACTACCTCCATATTCTGGTACTACACAAGGCCTAATACTCTACAAGACTTCTTCTTGCCCATACAATTCATTTCTCTCATGGGGCATGTCCTTTTCGTGATTAGTCCCACATCGCCTGGCTAAGCAAATTGGGTTGGCAGCTTGGCTATTTAATAGGGTGGGGTGCTACGCATGGAAGCCATCCATATCCTTGGTGTGTCCAACGCATGGCATGCCATGGGGGGGAAATAACTTGATTTCTGATTCATTCAATCTAATGCAAGAAAAAAGTGTGTCAAATGTCTTGACTTTCGACCTCAACTGTTCTATCAACCAAATTCCCAAACAGTGTGCTAATCTTATGGAAGGTTGTGGGCAACTCTTTGAGTATGCTCCAAGAGAAACAATATAAATAAACTAGTTACAAGATTTCTATTCTTTAATTCCACATAAATCTGGTTTTCATCTCAATGAAATGCAGAATAGCTCGGTCAATTTTGGCCAATATGTACATTATTCTACAGAGAACACATCTAGATATAACCAGATGATTCATGGTTACATCTGCCAAAATATCCAGCTGCAAATCCTCAACATAGCGAGAGGGTCTCAATAAGGCAAAATGCCAACCCCAAAGCTTTTACAAGAGAAGTTGTGGCAATCAAACAAATGCTCCAAGCTCACAGACTACCACAAAGTCTAACTACCCCTTACATACATAGTGAAAGGGATGCGATGCGTAGTGGTCTGAATGGATTTTCTTTGTAGGGTGATTGTCCCTTTCGGTATAAATTGAAAACTGAATCAAAAAGGAAATATAGAAACACAAAAATTTACTAACCGAAGTTTGGTTAATACAAAATTAAAGGCTCAGCCACGGGAGGTGTCCAACAAGAGCGTGGGACCGTCGAGCGGCAACCACGAGAGAAGAGAAAGGGGATCGAGAGCCCACACATTGTGGCTATTGCATGACCTCTGGTAAGGCCCAAGAACCACCCGTCCCATTTCTTACATGTGTGTTTGATGTTGGATGCTGGGGAGCGTTCAGGTATGTCTCAATTGGCAGGGTGGCTAGAAAATTTGTCTTCATGCTAGAAGAAGTGGACCTTAGAATAGGACTTGCTAGTTACGACATAATCTTCTACAAGGATATGGGGAAGATGGATCTAGGGTTAGATGATGCGGTTTCTGTGAGTGGAAGGGTGTGGATTTTCTATGGCGTGACTTGATTATTTCAATTTTTTCAACGCGAGCTCGTGCGAGTGAAGGGGGTGATGGTGTAAGTTCGCTGGCATGATGTTTTTTGATTCATTTTTGTTAGTTATTTCCATTTTTCTTAACCAATTTAGGAAAAAAAATTGTTTGGCTTGAATATGGGAAAAAAACTAAGGATACATCTATGAAGCAAACATATACTTGCTAGTTGTCTGTGGCACACACACAAAGAAACAAACCCGCCCCCATAAAGTTCCAATGATATTAAAATACAAATTTTCCACCAACCACACCACCTAATCATCCCACATGTCTTAACCCGCCAAAATAGTGCACTTAAGTGGCTTCTTGCATTACTGGTAGCAAAATCTTCTCTTTTTGCACTTTATATGCAAATTTTCATTATATCCTGTAGGCCAATGACTGTCTTTAATGTCTTGTACACAGTGATAGCCTAATTAAATAAAACAACCTTCCCCTTTGCCATATTGTTCCCAACTTTATACAACTTGAAGGACGAGTGGATGGGTGAATGTATTGCAGGGGAGGAATAAGTACGGGAGGGACATTTCCTTACATACCTTACTTGTGCAAAACTGAACTTATTTTGAATATGTCCTCACACGGAATTACTATGGTGTATATTGCTTTCTCCAAGTACACCACACATGTGTGCAAGTGATGTCTGATTTCCCATTATACTTTCATTACAAGCAATGTGTGGTGACAAGTTACAATGTTTTTTCAGGCAAGTATGTAGTTTAAGGTGGAGTTCATTACATGAGACATTTTCGCTCGTGGTTAGGGATAAAATTTATTATCACACCAATGTGTATAAATGCCCTCACAAGGCATTGATTTGTTACTTTGTGTTGCAGTAATAATATGTGTAAGTTTGAATAGTGGGTTGGAGGAGCGATTGATACGATAGTGCGCTGTAAATTATCAGCAACCCGTGCACACATTTCAATACTAGGCATTGATATGTTCATATAGATTGTTTTTCGTCTTAAGTACCAATATTTTTTAAAAAAACAATTCTGCAAAAAGTTCAATTTCCACTTTTTAAGCTGCTTCCACGTTTTTCTAAAAAAATGGAATCTACACTTCAGGCTAACTAAACTTGCACATTATGAAAATTAACCCAGGACTCACCAAAAAAGAAACCATTTGCTGACAAGATGGCAAAACCGATATATTATTTAGATCTTTGGTCGTGCAAGACAGCTAGACAAGCGCAAGCCATAATATAAGTCAAGTCGAGTTGATCGGTCACGAGCGGTGTGTGAGGTTCCGTTCAAAAACTGCATAGAGACAACAAAAGCGGGATCAAAACCAGTTTGGGGGAGAAGTGTTGTTCACGAAACTGAATTTGATTGTCAAATTGAAAAGTTCATGCTGATATAGCCAAACTCATAATCTTCAATGTTTGTTTGCTAACGTGACATATTCTCTTTCTTCCCAATCGACCATGCTCATGTCCCAAAAATCAATCAAGAGGCCAGTTTGGACTATCCCCCTCCATAAAGAACAACTATAAATATCCCTTTCACTTATGGGTTGATGCAATTGCTAAATTGTGATTATTTAGTTCATCTTGCCCATAGCAACGCAAGAGAATTGCACTAGTGATTGTAGTGGGTCGTTAATTCAGTAGTTCGTGGAAAACGTAAGTGCTGGACATATAACGACATAAATTGTGAATAAGAATGGCACAACTGTGAAAAGGAATAAAAAAGAAAGTAAAAAGAGATAGCTAAAATTGAAAACAAATTGGGAAAAAATAAAACAAGAAAACCCAGCCCTTAAGGCCTATGGTCCTCCTGTGTGCTGGGCTGTCCCATTTCGTAGGCACTTCAAGCAAGATCCTGTGTGGTCTTGCGATAGGCGACACATAGTCGCGCCCGTAAGGATCATCTAAGTGTCATGTGTGGCCTTGTGCGAGTCAGGGACAACCCAATTACTCATGTGGGCTAACTACCTCCATATTAGGCAACTACACAAGGCCCAAAACTCTATAAAACTTTGTCTTCTTGTCCGCACCAATCATTCGCTCCCGTGGGGCTTGTCCACTTAGTGACTAGTCCCACATCGCCTGGCTTCACAAAATGGGGTTGTGAGCTTGGCTATTTAATAGGATGGGATGCCATGCATGGAAGGCATCTATATATATCATTGGTGAGCCCAACGCAGGGCATGTCCCCGGTTACAGGATTTCTATGCTTGCATGCCGAAAAAACTGGTTTTCATCTCAATCAAATACAGAATAGCTCATTCAATTTTGGCCAATATGTGCATTCCTCTATACATAACAAATCTAGATATGACTTGATGATTCATGGTTATATGATGCCAAAATATCTAACTGCACATCATCAGCATAGCAAGAGGGTCTCAATAATGCAAGATAACAACCCCAAAGCTTGTACAGGAGAAGTCGTGACAATCAACAAAATTCTCCAGCCTCATAGACTATGAGAAAGTCTAACTACCCCTTCCATACATAGCGAAAGGGATGCGATGCGTAGTACTATGAATGGATTTTCTAAGCAGCGTGATTGTCCCTTTCGGTATAAATTGAAAATCAAATCAAAAAAGGAAATATAGAAACACCAAAATTTACTAATCAAAGTTTGGTTAATACCAAATTACTGGCTCAGCCACAGGAGGTGCCCAACAAGAGTGTGGGACCGTGGAGCACCGATCCATGAGGGAAGTGAAACGGGATCAAGAGCCCATGCATTGTGGCTCTCGCGTGACCTCTTGTAAGGTCCAAGACCCACCAGTCCCTTTTCTTATGTATGTGTTTGATGTCAGATGCCGTGGAGGGTTCTGGTATGTCTCAAGTGGCGAGGTGGCTAGAGAACTTATCGTTATCCTCGAAGAACTGGAACTTAGGGTAGAACTTGCATGTTACAATGTAATCTTCTTTGAGGATATGGGAAAGACGGATCTTTGGTTAAATGATGTGATCTCTTCGGAGTGGAAGGGTGCGGATTTTCCATGTCGTGACTTGATTTTGTCAATTTTGCAATGTGATCTCGTGCGAGTGGAGGGGTGGTTCTTCCCTGACGTGATGTTTTTAGTTTCACTTTTGTTTGTTATTTCCATTTTTTCTTAACCAATTGAGGAAAAATATCTTATTTGGCTTGAAATATGGGAAAAAAACTAAGGACACATCTATGAAGCAAACATATACTTGCTAGTTGACTGTGGCGCACGCACAAAGAAACAAACACCATCCCAATAAAGTTCCAATGAGATTAAAATAGAAATCTGCCACCAACCACACCACCTGGTCATCCCACACATGTTGACACGCTTAAATAGTGTACTAAAGTGGCTTCTTGCATTACAATTAAGCCAAATCTCTTCCTTTTGCACTTTATTTGCAAATTTTCGGTATATCTCGTAGGCCAATGATTGTCTTGTATGTCTTGTACACAGTGATATCGTAATTACAAACAACCATCCCCCTTTGCCCTATAGTGCGCAACTTTATATAGCTGGAAGGACGAGTGCATGGATGGATCGATGTATTGTAGAGAAGGAATAAGTAAGGGAAGGACATTTCATTACATACCTTGCTTGGGCAAAACTGAAATTCTCTTGGGTATGTTCTCACCGGAATTACTATGGTCTCTGTTGCTTTATCCAAATACACCACACATTTGTGCATGTGATGTATGATTTCCTAATATACTTTCATTACAAGCAAGGTGTGGTAACTAGTCACAATGCTTTTCACGCACGTATGCAGTTTTAGGTGGAGTTCATTACATGAAGGGTTTTCACTCGTGGTCAGGGATAGAATTTATTATCACACCAATGCGTATATATGCCTTCACAAGGCATTGATTTGTTACTTTGTGTTGCGGTAATAATGTGTGTAAGTTTTAGTAGAGGGTTGGCGAAGTGATTTATACGATAGTGCACTCTAAATTATTAATAACCCTAGTACATACATTTCAATACTAAACATTGATATGTTCATATTGATTATTTTTCATCTTAAGTCCCTATATATATAATGTGATTTTGCATTATGTGAAAAACATCATATTCCACTTTTTAAGCTAATTACACTTTTTCTAAAAAAGTGGAATATACACTTCTGGCTAACTAAACTTGCACATTTTGAAAACTAAATAGAGCCTCCCGAAAAAGATACCATTTGCCGAAGACTTAGCAAAACAGATATATTATTTAGATCTTCGGTCGTGCAATTTCGCTAGACAAGCGCAAGCCATAATAAGTTAAGTCCAGTTGATTGGTCACGAGCGTTGTGTGAGGCTCCGATCCAAAAACTACACAGGAACTACAGAAGCGGGATCAAACCCAGTTTAGGGAGAAGCTTTGAACACAAAAGTGAATTTGAAGGTCAAATTGGAAAGTTCATGCTGATATAGCCAAACTCATAATTTGAATGTATGTTTTCTAACACAACATGTCCTCTTTCCTCCCAATCTGCCATGCTCATCACCCAAAAATCAATGAAGAGGGCACTTGGGACTACCCACCTATGTAAAGAACTACTATAACTACCCCTTACATATATGTGGGTCGCATCAATTACTAGACTATGATTACTTGACTCACGTTTCCCATACTAATGCACGAGCATTCTCCTAGTGATTATAGTGGGTCGCTAGTTGAGAATTGGTTGGAAAACATAAGGAGTGGACATATAGAAACATAAACTGTGAAATATAATGGCACAACAATGAAGAAGTCGACCTTATGGTAGAACTTGCACATTATGATGTAATCTTCTATGAGGATATGGGGTATACAGATCTTGGGTTTGATGATGCGATCTCTTGTGAGTGGAAGGGTGTGAATTTTCCATGACGTGACTTGACAATGTCAAGTTTTAACCTGATCTCGTGCGAGTGGAGGGGGTGGATCTTCCCTGACATGATGTTTTTTCTGTTTTATTTTTGTTAGTTATTTCCATTATTCTTAACCCATTTAGGAAAAAAATCTTATCCGTCTTGAAATATGGGAAAAACTAAGGACACATCTATGAAGCAACACATATACTTGCTAGTTGTTTGTGGTGCACACACAAAGAAACAAACCCCACCCCATAAAGTTCCAATTATATTAAAATATAAATGTGACACCAACCACACTAGCTTGTCATCCCACACGTGTTGACCCGCCTAAATATTGTACTTAAGTGGATTTTTGCATTACAGTTGAGCAAAATCTCTTCCTTTTGCACTTTATTTGCAAATTTTTGATATACCCCATAGGCCAATGATTGTGTTGTATATAGTGATGGCCTAATTACAAACAACCCCCCCCCCTTTCCCTATCGTGCCCAAATTTATATAGCTGGTAGTACGAGTGGATGGATGAATGTATTGTAGAGGAGGAATAAGTATGGGAGGGACATTTCATTACATACCTTGCTTGCGCAAAACTAAACTTCTCCTGAATATGTTCTCACACGGAATTACTATGGTCTCTATTGCTTTATCCAAGTATACCACACATTTGTGTATGTGATGTATGATTTCGTGTTATACTTTCATTACAAGCAAGATGTGGTAACAAGTCACACTGTTTTTTCATGAAAGTATGCAGTTTTTGGTGGACTTCATTACATCAGGCGTTTTTGCTCGTGGTTAGAGATAAAATTTAGTATCACACCATTGCGTATATATGCCTTCAGAAGGCATTGATTTGTTACTTTGCGTTGCGGTAATAATGTGTGTAAGTTTGAATAGAGGGTTGGAGGAGCGATTGATACGATAAAGAGCAGTAAATTATTAGTAACCCTAGTACACACATTTCAATACTAAGTATTGATATGTTCATATTGATTATTTTTAGTCTTAAGTACCTATATATCTAAAAAAGCGATTTTGCACTATGTGAAAAGTTCAAATTCCACTTTTTAAGGCGCTTATGTTTTTCTAGAAAATGGGAATCTACACTTCTGGATAACTAAACTTGCATGCTTTGAAAACTAACATGAGACTCGCGAGAAAAGAAACCATTTGTTGAAGACTTGGCAAAACTGATATATTATTTAGATCTTCGGTTGTGCAAGACGACTAGACAAGCGCATGCAATAATAAGTCAAGTCCAGTTGATTGGTCACGAGGGGTGTGTGAGGCTCCATTCGAAAAACTACACATGAACTACAAAAGCGAGATCGAAACCAATTCAGGGAGAAGTGTTGGACATGAAAGTTAATTTGAAGGTCGAATTGAAAAGTTTGTGCCGATATAGCCAAACTCAGAATCTTCAATGTATGTTTTCTAACACAACATGTCCTCTTTCCTCCAAGTCTGCCATGCTCATGACCTAAAAAATCAATGGAGAGTGCACTTGGGGCTACCCCCTCTATAAAGAACTACTATAACTACCCCTTACACATATGGGTCGAAGCAATTACTAGATTGCCATTATTTGAGTCACGCTGTCTGTAACAATGCACAAGCATTTTCCTAGTGATTATACTGGGTCGATAGTTGAGAAGTTTGTGGGAAAACAAAAGGGGTGGACATATAACGACATAAACTATGAAATATAGTGCCACAACTTTGAAAAATATAAAAACAGAAGTAAAATAAGAAAACCCGATGCTTAAGGCCTATGGTCCTCCTGCATGCTGGGTTGTCCCATTTCATCGGCACTTCAGGCAAGATCTTGTTTGGTCTCGCAATAGGCGACACATACTCGCGCCCCTAAGAATCATCTCAATTTTGTGTGTGGCCTTGTGGAAGTCAGGGACAGCCCAGTTGCTCATGTGGGCTGACTACCTCCATATTCTACAGCTACACAAGCCCCAATACTCTACAAAACTTCTTCTTCTTGCCCACGCCAATCATTCTCTGCCGCGGGTGCTACCTCTTGAGCTTGCGTTGGTTTTCCCTTGAAGAGGAAAGGGTGATGCAGCAAAGTAGCGTAAGTATTTTCCTCAGTTTTGAGAACCAAGGTATCAATCCAGTAGGAGACAACGCACAAGTCATCGAATACCTACACAAACAATCAACAACTTGCACCCAACGCGATAGAGGGGTTGTCAATCCCTTCACGGTCACTTGCAAAAGTGAGATCTGATAGAGATATATAAACGGTAAAGTGAATATTTTTGGTATTTTCTGTTTATAGATTGGAAAGTAAAAGATTGCAATATAGTAGATCGGAAACTAACAAGATGTAAACGAGATTCAATATAATGGAAAAGAGACCCGGGGGCCATAGGTTTCACTAGTGACTTCTCTCAAGATAGCAAATATTACGGCGGGTGAACAAATTACTGCCGAGCAATTGATAGAAAAGCGCATAGTTATGACGATATCTAAGGCAATGATCATGAACATAGGCATCACGTCCGTGTCAAGTAGACCGACTCCTGCCTACATCTACTACTATTACTCCACACATCGACCGCTATCCAACATGCATCTAGAGTATTAAGTTCATAAAGAACGGAGTAACACATTAAGAAAGATGACATGATGTAGAGGAATTAGCTCAAGCAATATGATGAAAACCCCATCATTTTATCCTCGATGGCAACAATACAGTGCGTACCTTGCTGCCCCTACTGTCACTGGGAAAGGACGCCACAAGATTGAACCCAAAGCTAAGCACTTCTCCCATTGCAAGAAAGATCAATCTAGTAGGACAAACTAAATTGATAATTCAAAGAGACTTGCAAAGATATAAAATCATGCATATAAGAATTCAGAGAAGAACCAAATAATATTGATAGATAATCTTGATCATAAATCCACAATTCATCGGATCTCGGCAAACACACCGCAAAAGAGTATTACATCGAATAGATCTCCAAGAACATCGAGGAGAACATGGTATTGAGAATCAAAGAGAGAGGAGAAGCCATCTAGCTAATAACTATGGACCCGAAGGTCTGTGGTAAACTACTCACGCTTCATCGGAGAGGTAATGGTGTTGATGTAGAAGCCCTTTGTGATCGAATCCCCCTCCGCTAGGATGCTGGAAAAGGTCCCTAGATGGGATCTCACGGGTACAGAAGGTTGCGGCAGTGGAAAATTGGTTTTGTGGCTCTCCTGAACGTTTTCAGGGTATAAGAGTATATATAGGCAAATGAACTAGGTCAGGGGAGCCACGAGGGGCCCACGAGGGTGGTGGGGCGCGCCCTACCCCCTGGGCGCGCCCTCCTGCCTCATGGTTGCCCTCGTTGCGTCTCCAACTTCATCAAGTCTTCTGGTTTGCTTTCGGTCCAAGAAAGATCATCGCGAAGGTTTCATTCCGTTTGGACTCCGTTTGGTATTCCTTTTCTGCGAAACTCTAAAATAGGCACAAAAAACAGAAACTGGCACTGGGCCGTCAGCTTTTTTTTTGACTATGAAGAAAGTAGGAAATGCTCCTACCGCATATATATTACTATGTAAAAGGGGTACAATTACATGGGGGTGTTACATATAGGTGGTGGGTGGGCAACAACCCAAGGCTACCATAAGGCAGCAAGCAACTATTATATGGAGTCTAATAGTGCAGTAATAATTTGTACTTTGGAGGGTTGCACTCTATATCTCAGGTTGGAAAACTCCAACTTGAATCTTTTCTTCCAAGCTGCCATGGAAGGCTTGATCTATCTAAAATGGTGGTTGTTGCGCTCTTTCCATAAGCTCCAAGCAGACGTCAGAAAAATGTCCATCCATAGCTTACGGGGTTGCGTGGTTTTTTGGTGACTAATCAGTGTAAGCCTATTATCATGCATGGACCAGTGGAAGCCAAGGGATCTCCAGCAATCCTGACTGAAAGTGCAATGAAAAAATAGGTGTTCCACCGTTTCTTCTATGTGTTGGCCACATAGGAGGCAATCATAGTTGGTGTCAATGTTGTAGTGCCTCCTTTTGACCATATTTCTTGTGTTTAGACGGTCAGCTAGTAGGAACCAGCCGAAGACCTTGATCTTGGGAATGCATTTGGCCTTCCACAACCAACCGAAAGCTTCATGGGCAACCACCTCCCTAAAGTAAAATTTGGAATATGAGGAGGTTCTGAAGTTATTGTCTTCCCATATAAACTGCCAAGTATCATGAGCAAGCACAGGTGTGATCTTGGCAACTTCAGCTTGAATGTTATGCAGTTCATCACGGGCCTGTATCGAGAGGGGAAGGTGAAAGGTTTCATGCAATTCAGGAGACGTCAGAAGATCTTTGATGGAGATGTCTTCAGAAGTGGCGTAAGAATAGGCTCTTGGGTATGCCTCAGCATAGATGGAATGATTCCAATTATCTTTCCAGAAGAGAGCAGAAGAGCCACTTCCAATCTTGATGCGTGTCACACCTCGGTAGGTTGGCATTAGATGGATTAAGTCTTTCCACCAGAAAGAACCGCAAGCATCATGAGCATGTGGGATGGTGTCACCGTAGTACGGCTCCCAGATCAGGTGAACCCAGGGGATATCGTGATTGTTGTAGAACTTATGGAGAAACTTGAGTAGCAAGGCATCATTCTGTATCCTTAGGTTAATGACACCTAAGCCTCCACTCTTCTTGGGCCTGCACACCATGTCCCAAGCAGCCAGGGAGTTGCTCTTAACACCATCCTTAGTCTGTTTTTGCCACAGGCAGTGACGTCTGATCTTGTTAAGTTGAACCACAATTTTCGGTGGGAGACGAATGGTGCCCATTGAGAACATGATAAGAGAAGTGATCAACGAGTTCATGAGAGAGAGCTTCCCAGCATATGACATCAAAGACATAGCAGTCGTGATATTTCTCTCAGCTTTGCACACAAGTGGAGCCAAATCTTGGACAGATGGCCGAGTGGTGCGCAAAGGAAGGTCGATGTACGTAAATGGCATGGAACCCATAGTGGAACCGAGGAGGTCAGCCAATCTTTGCATTTATCAGGCGGTGTGTTGATCGGAACGATAGTGGATTTATGAAAGATGATCTTGAGGCCAATGGACGTGGCGAAATCTTCAAGAATTTCCTTGATCTTGGTAGTTTGTCGGATACACGCAGGCATGATGATGATCGTGTCCTCCGCATACTGAATAACAGGGTAGTCCCCATTATTGTTGTGTCGAATGGGTAGTTCCAGGAGATTATTTCGGAGAGCATCATTAATTGCAGACTGAAGCAGGTTAGCAGCAATGACAAAGATCAGCGGTGATAGAGGGTCACCTTGCCTTACTCCACATTTGCACTGAAAAGATTTCTCCGAAGTACCATTGAGCAAGACAAAGGATTTACCAGAAGTGAAGATGCATTGGATCCACTGGAGCCATTTGTCATTGAAACCTACATTTTTCATAATTTGCAACATTGCAGAGTGTTGAATAGTGTCAAAGGCTTTGGCAAAATCTAGTTTCAGTAAGATAATCTCCTTTTGTGAGGACTGACATTGGGCCTCGGTTAATAGGTTAGTCCCAAAAATAATATAAAATAGCATATAAATGCCTATTAAACATCCAAAACAGATACTCCCTCCATCCGAAAATACTTGTCGGAGAAATGCATAAAAAGGGATGTATCTAGAACTAAAATATGTCTAAATACATCCATTGCTCCGACAAGTATTTCCGGACGGAGGGAGTAATATAATAGCATGGAACAATCAATAGATACGCTGGAGACGTATCAGCGGGCTTGTCCATTTAGTGGTTAGTCCCACATCGCTTGGCTACGCCAAATGGGGTCGGGAGCTTGGCTATTTAATAGGGTGGGGTGCCATGCATGGAAGGCATCCATATCCTTGGTGAGGCCAACGAAGGGCATGTCATTGGAGGGGGCACCAACAGCTCGATTTCTCATTCATTCAATCCAATGCAAGCAAATAGTGTGTCAAATGGATTGACTTTCGACCTTAGCTATTCTATCAACCAGATTCTAAACCAGTGTGCTATTCTTATGAACGGTTGTGGGCAACTCTTTGAGTCTTCTCCAAGAGAAACAATGCATATAAACCATATACATGATTTCTATGCTTGCATTCCAGATAAAATTGGTTTTCATCTCAATCAAATGCAGAATAGCACAATCAATTTTGCCCAATATGTACATTCTTCTATAGAGAACACATCCAAATCTGACCAGATGATTCATGGTTATATGTTGACAAAATATCCAGCTGCACATATCGAGCATAGAGAGAGGGTCTCGATAAGTCAAAATGCCAACCCCAATGCTTGTACAAGAGAAGTTGTGACAATCAACCAAATGCTCCAAGATCACAGACTACCAGAAAGTTCAATTAACACTTCCATACATAGCAAAAGGTATGCAATACATAGTAGTCTAAATTGATTTTCTGTAATGGGTGATTGTCCCTTTTGGTATAAATTGAAAATGGAATCAAAAAGGAAATATAGAAACACCAAAATTTACTAACCGAAGTTTGGTTAACACCAAATTACAGGCTCAGCCGCGGGAGGTGTCCAACAAGAGTGTGGGACCGTCGAGCAACGATCCACATCGGAAGAGAAAGGGGATCAAGAGCCCACGCATTGTGGCTCTTGCGTGACCTCTAGTAAGGCCCAAAACCCTCTCGTCCATTTTCTTATATATGTGTTTGATATCGGATGCTGGGGAGGGTTCCGGTATGTCTCAAGTGGCGGGGTGGCTAAAACATTTCTCGTTATCCTCAAAGAAGTGGACCTTAGGATAGAACTTGGACGCTATGATGTAATCTTGTGTGAGGATATGGGGAAGATGAATCTCGGGTTAGATGATGCAATCTCTTGTGAGTGGAAGGGAATGAATTTTCCATGACGTGACTTGATTATGTCAATTTTTCAACATGATCTCATGCGAGTGGAGGGGGTGGATCTTCCCTGGCATGATGTTTTATTTCATTCTTGTTAGTTATTTCCATTTTTCTTAGCCAATTCAGGAAAAATAATCCTTATCCGTCTTTAAATATGGGAAAAATAGTAAGGACGCATCTATGAAGCAAACATATACTTGCTATAGTTGTCTGTGGGGCACGCACAAAGAAGCAAACCTTGCCCCCATAAAGTTCCAATGAGATTAAAATAGAAATCTGACACCAATCACATCACCTGGTCATCCCACACGTGTTAACCCGCCTTAATAGTGTACTTAAGTGGCTTCTTGCATTACAGTTAAGCAAAATCTCTTCCTTTTGCACTTTATTTGCAAATTTACGGTATATCCCATAGGTGAATGATTGTCTTGTATGTCTTGTACACAGTGATAGCTTAATTAAAAATGACCACCCCCCTTTGCCCTATTGTACCATACTTTATATAGTTGGAAGGATGAGTGGATAGATGAATGTATTGTAGAGGAGGAATAAGTATGGGCTGGACATTTCATTACATACCTTGCTTATGCAAAACTGAAATTCTCTTGAATATGTTCTCACATGGAATTACTGTGGTCTCTATTGCTTTATCCAAGTACAACCCGCATTTGTGAATGTTATGTGTGATTTCCTATTATACTTTCATTACATGCAAGGTGTGGTAACAAGTCACAATGTTTTTTGATGCAAGTATGCAGTTTTTGGTGGAGTTCATTACATGAGGCGTTTTTGCTTGTGGTTAGGGATAAAATTTATTATCACACCAAGGTGATATATGCCTTCACAAGGCATTGATTTGTTACTTTGTGTTGCAGTAATAATGTGTATAAGTTTGAATAGAGGGTTCATGGAGCGATTGATATGTAATGCGTTGTAAATTATTAGTAACCCTAGTACACACATTTCAATACTAAGCACTGTTATGTTCATATTGATTATTTATCGTCTTAAGTACCTATATATCTAAAAAGCACTTTTTCACTATGTGAAAAAGTTCAAATTCCACTTTTTAAGCTGCTTACACTTTTTATAAAAAAAGTGGAATCTACACTTCTGGCTAACTAAACATGCATTTTTTTAAAACTAACCTGAGACTCCCAAAACAGGAAACCATTTGCTGAAGACTTGGCAAAACTGATATGTTATTTAGATGTTCGGTCGTGCAAGACGGCTACACAAGCGCAAGCCATAGTAAGTCAAGTCCAGTTGGTTGGTCACGAGCGGTGTGTGAGGCTCCGTTCCAAAAACTGCACGGGAACTACAAAAGAGGGATAAAAACCAGTTTGTGGAGAAGCGTTGGACACAAAAGTGAATTTGTAGGTCGAATTGAAAAGTTCGTGCAAATATAGCCAAACTCAGAATCTTCAATGTATGTTTTCTAACACAACATGTCCTCTTTCCTCCCAATCTCCCATGGTCATAACCCAAAAAACAACGGAAAGGGCACCTCGGACCACGCCCTCCGTAAAGAACTACTATAACTACCCCCTACATATATGGGTCGACGCAGTTACTAAATTGTGTGATTCATGTTGCTCGTAGCAATGCATGAGTATTTTCCTAATATGACTATAGTGGGTCGGTAGTTGAGTAGTTGGTGGGAAAACGAAAGGGGTAGACATATAACGACATAAACTCTGAAATATAATGGCACAACTTTGAAAAAAAATAAAAATAAAATAAAAAGAGAAAGCAAAAACTGAAAACAAAAATGAAAAAAGAACAACGCTTAAGGCCTATCGTCCTCCTTCATGCTAGGCTGTCCCATTTCGTCGGCACTTCAGGTAAGATCTTGTTTGATCTCTCAATAGGCGACACATAGTCGCACCCCTAAGGATCATCACAGTTTCATGTGTGGCCTTGTGCAACTCAGGGACAACCCAGTTACTCATGTGGGCTGACTACCTCCACATTCTCCAAGTACACAAGGCCCAATACTCTACAAAATTCTTCTTCTTCTTGCCCACCGCAATCATTCTCTCCCGTGGGGCTTGTCCATTTACTGATTAGTCCCTCATCGCCTGGCTACGCAAAATGGGATTGGGAGCTTGGCAATTTCATATGGTGGGGTTCCACGCATGCAAGGCATCCATATCCTTGTTGAGTCCAACGCGTGTCATTAGAGGGGGGCACCAACATCTTGATTTCTTATTCATTCAATCCAATACAAGTAAATAGTCTGTCAAATGGATTCACTTTCGACCTCAACTGTTCTATCAACCAGATTCTAAATCAGTATGTGAATCTTATGGGCGGTTATGGGCAAATCTTTGAGTCTTCTCCAAGAGAAATAATGCAAATAAACCAGTTACACGATTTATATGCTTGCAATCCAAAAAAACTAGGTTTTCATCTCAATCAAATGCAGAATAGCTCAGTCGATTTTTGCCAATATGTACATTCTTCTACAGCTAACACATTCAGGTCTGACCAGATGATTCAAGGTTATATGATGACAAAATATCGAGTTGCACATCTTCAGCATAGCGAGAGGGTCTCGATAAAGCAAAATGTGAACCCCAAAGCTTGTACAAGAGAAGCTGTGACAATCAACCAAATACTCCAAGAACATAGACTACCAGAATGTCTAACTACCCCTTCCATACATAGCAAAAGGGATGCGATGCGTAGTACTCTGGATGGATTTTCTGTGTGGATGATTGCCCCTTTCCGTATAAATTGAAACCCGAATCAAAAAGGAAATATAGAAACACTAAAATTTACTAACCGAGGTTTAGTTAATACCAAATTACATGCTCAGCCGCGGGATGTACCCAACAGGAGTGCGAGACCATCGAGCAGCGATCCACGAGGGAAGAGAAAGGGGATTGAGAGCCCGGGCATTGTGGCTCTCACGTGACCTCTGGTAAGGCCCAAGACCCACCCGTCCCATTTCTTACATGTGTGTTTGATGTCGGATGCTGGGGAGGGCTCCAGTATGTCTCAAGTGGCGGGATGGCTAGAGAATTTGTCGTCATCCTCAAAGAATCGGAACTTAGGGTAGAACTTGCATGCTACAATGTAATCTTCTGTGAGGACATGGGGAAGATGGATCTCGGGTTAGATGGTGTGATCTCTTGTGAGTAGAAGAGTGTGGATTTTCCATTACGTGACTTGATTATTTCAATTTTCAATGCGATCTGGTGCGAGTGGAGGGGGGTGGATCTTCCCTGGCATGATGTTTTTTTCATTTTTGTTAGTTATTTCCATTTTTCTTAACCAATTTAGGAAAAAATACTAATCCGGCTTAAAATATGGGGAAAAACTAAGGACACATCTATGAAGCAAACATATCCTTGCTAGTTGTGTGTGGCGCACACACAAAGAAATAAACCCCACCCCTGTAAAGTTCCAATGAGATTAAAATAGAAATCTGGCAGCAACTACACCACCTGGTCATCCCACACATGTTGACCCGCCTAAATAGTGTATTTAAGTGTTTCTTACACTACAGTTTTGCAAAATCTCTTCCTCTTTTGCACTTTATTAGAAAAAATTTGGCATATCCCGTAGGCCAATGATTGTCTTGTATGTCTTGTACATAGTGGTAGCCTAATTACAAACAACCATCCCCCTTTTCCCTATTGTTACCAACTTTATACAGCTGGAATGATGAGTGGATGGATGAATGTATTGTAAAGGAGTAATAAGTATAGGACAGACATTTCATTGCATACCTTGCTTGTGCAAACTGAACTTCTTTTGAATATGTTCTCACACGGAATTACTATGGTATCTATTGCTTTATCCAAGTACACCACACATTTGTGCATGTGATGTACGATTTCCTATTATACTTTCATTACAAGCATGGTTTGGTAACAAGTCACAATGGTTTTTCACAAAAGTATGTAGTTTTTCGTGGAATTCATTACATGAGGCATTTTCGCTCGTGGTTAGGGATATAATATATTATCACACCAATCTATATATACGCCTTCACAAGGCATTGATTTGTTATTTTGTGTTGCGGTAACAACGTGTGTAAGTTTGAATAGAGGGATGGAGGACCAATTGAGGCAATAGTGCGCTATAAATTTTTAGTAACCCTAGTACACACATTTCAATATTAAGCATTGATATGTTCATATTGATTATTTTTTGTCTTAAGTACTAATATTTTCTAAAAAAGCGATTTTGGCACAACTTTGAAAAAAAAAGTAAAAAAGAGAAAGCAAAAACTGAATACAAATTTGGCACAAAAAATGAAAGAAAAAACCCCATCACTTAAGGCCTATGGTCCTCCTGCCTGTTGGGCTGGCCATTTCATAGGCACTTTAGGCGAGATCTTGTTTGGTCTCGCAATAGGAGACACATAGTTGTGCCCCTAAGGATCAGGTGAGTGTCGTGTGTGGTCTTGTGCGAGTCAGGGATGGCACAGTCACTCATGTGGACCGACCACCTCCATGTTGTATGCAACTATGCAAGGCCCAATACTCTAGAGAACTTATTCTTCTTGCCTACGCCAATCATTCTCGCCCGTGGGGCTTGCCCGTTTAGTGATTAGTCCCACATCGCATGTCTACGCAAAATGGGGTCGGGAGCATGGCTATTTAATAGGGTGGGGTGACATGCATGGAAGGCACCCATATCCTTTTTGAGCCCAATGCAGGCTACCCTTTCGGTATAAATTGAAAGCCGAATCGAAAAGGAAATACAGAAACACCGAAATTTACTAACCAATGTTTGGTTAATACCAAATTCTAGGCTCACCCGCGAGAGGTTCAAACAAGAGAGGGAGACCGTTGAGCAGAGATCCACGAGGGAGGACAAAGGGGATTGATATCCCAAGCATTGCGGCTCTCTTGTGACGTCTGGTAACGCCCAAGACCCACCCGTCGGTTATCTTACATGTGTGTTTTATGTTGGATGGTGTGGAGGGTTCCGATACGTCTCAAGTGGCAGGGTGGGTAGAGAATTTGTTGTCATCCTATAACAAGTTGACATTAAGATATATCTTATGCATTACAACGTGATCTTCTGTGAGGATATGGGGAATACAAATCTCAGGTTACGTGATGCAATCTCGTGTGAGTGAAAGGATGTGGATTTTCCATGACGTGATTTGATTATTTCCACCTTTTCAATGCGAGCTCGTGTGAGTGGAGAGTGTGGATTTTCCCTGACATCAAGTTTTTCATTTCATCTTTGTTAGTTATTTCCTTTTTTTCTTAGCCAATTTAGGAAAATCATTCAGATCCTGCTTGAAATATGGGCAAAACTAAGGACACATCTACGAATCAAACATTTACTTGCTCTCAGTCTGTGGCGCACGCCCAAAAAACAACCCCCCCCCCCCATGAAGTTCCAATGAGCTTAAAATGGAAAATTGCAACCAACCACACCACCTAGACCTCCCACATGTGCTGACCAGGCTAAATAGTGTAGTTAAGTGGCTACTAGAATTATAGCTAATCAAAATCTCTTCCTTTTGCACTTTATTTGGAAATTTTCTGTATACTCCATAGGCCAATAATTGTCATGTATGTCTTGTACAAAGTGACAACCTGATTATAAAACCACCATCCCCCTTTGCCCAATTGTGCCCAACTTTGTATAGTTGGAAGGATGACTAGATAGATGAATGTATTGCAGAGGAGGAATAAATATGCGAGAGACATCACATTAATTTCCCATGCTTGCGCAAAATTGCAATTATCTTTAATATGTTCTCACGGAATTACTATGGTCTCTATTGCTTTATCCAAGTACACCACACATATGTGCATGTGAAGTATGATTTTGTAATGTGCTTTCAATACAAGCAAGGTGTGGTAATAAGTCACAATGTTTTTTCCCGTAAGTATGCTATTTTGGATGGAGTTCATTACATGAAGCATTCCACTTTTGGTTAGAGATAATGTTTATTATCACACCAATGTGTACATATGCTTTCGCTAGGCAGTGATTTATTACTTTGTGTTGTGGTAATAATGTGTGTAAGTTTGGGTAGAGGGTTGGAGGAGCGATGGATACGACAGTGGGCTCTAAATTATCTGTAACCCTAGTACACACATTTCAATACTAAGCATTAATATGTCCATATTGATTATTTTTTATCTTAAGTACCAATGTTTCCTACAAAGGTTTTTTTTGCACTATGTAAGAAAGTTCAAATTCCACTTTTTAAGCCGCTTGAACTTTCTTTGAAAAAGTGGAATTTATACTTCTGGCTAACTAAACTTGCACGATTTGAAAACTAACCGGAGACTCCCAAAAAAAGAAACCATTTGTTGAAGACTTGGCAAAACCAACATATTATTTAGATCTTGGGTCATGCAAGACGGCTAGACAAGTGCAAACCATAATATGTCAAGTCTAGTTGATCAGTCATGAGCGGTGTGTGAGGCTTGATACGTCCATTTTGCATCTGTTTCCAACTGTTATTATAGTGTTTAGATGAATATTTCACTTTATGACAAAATTCTTATGCCTTTTCTCTCCTAATGTGCAAGGTACACCAAAAGAGAGGGATTGTTGGTAGCAGGAATTCTTAGCCTGAAAAAGATTCAACAGAGATAGCTATTCTCCGGAGCTCCAAATGACCGGAAATTTTATGAAGAAATATTTTGGATTATAAATAAAATACTAGAAGAAAGAAGTACCGACGAAGACCCTCGGTAGACCCACAAGGCAGGGGCACGCCCTACCCCCGAGGGTGCGCCCTAGTGCCTTGTGGGGCCCACAGAAGCCCTTTAATATCCACCTTCTGCTATATGAGGCCATTTTCTCTAGAAAAAATAAGAGAAGACTTTCGGGATGAAGCGCCGCCGTCATGAGGTGGAACCTATGCAGGAGCACTTGTGCTCTACGGCAGAGCGATTTTGCCCGGGATACTTCCTTCCGGGAAGGGGAAGTCAAAACCACCGTTATCACCAACGTTCCTCTCATCATGGGAGGACTCATCTCCATCAATATATTCACCAGCACCAGCTCATATCAAACCCTAGTTCATCTCTTGTATTCAACCTTTGTCTCAAAACCTCGGATCGGTACATGTGGGTTGCTAGTAGTGTTGATTGCATCTCGTAGTTGATGCTAGTTGGTTTATTTGGTGGAAGATCATATGTTCAGATTGTGAACCGTATAATATTCTCCTCTGAACATGAACATGAATATGATTTGTGAGTAGTTTCTTGCAGACAATTGAGAAGTCTTGGTATAAGTAATCACGTAAATTTGAGTTTCGTTCAATATTTTAATGATGTGTTATGTTGTTCTTCCTCTAGTGGTGTCGTGTGAACATCGACTACATGACATATTACCATGCTTGGGCCTAGGGGAAGGCATTCTGGGATTAGTAAGTAGAAGGTGAGTTGCGAGAGTTACCGAAGCTTAAACCCTAGTTTACGCATTATTTCATAAGGGGGCGATTTTGATCCTTATGTTTTATGATATGTTAGATTTATCTTAATACTTCTTTCATAGTTGTGGATGCTTGCTAGAGGGGTCAATCATAAGAGGGATGTTTGTTCAAGTAAGAACAACACCCTAGCACCGGTCCTCTCACATAAAACCTTATCAAAGTAATGAACGTGAGTCAATGAATCATGATGAAGTTAACTAGAAAATATTACCATGTGTCCTGGCGAACGCTTTGCTCACTATAAGAATTATTTCTGGATTGTACTTTTCAATAGAAGGATTGGCATGCCTTGCTGCACCTTGCTACTTTTGTTAGTAGTTACTTGCTACAAACTATCTTGCTATCAAACTATCTTTTACCATCACTTTACAACACTTGCCAAAAATATCTTGCTGAAAACCGGTTGTCAATTCCTTCTGCTCCTTGTTAGGTTCGAGACTCTTACTTACCGAAAGGACTACGATTGATCCCCTATTCTTGTGAGTCATCAAGACTCTTCTCTGCCACTGTTGTCGGGGAGTGGAGCACTATTGGTAAGTGGAATTTGGTAAGAAAACATTTATATTATGTGCTGAATTTTGTCTTCTCCTATTACTATGGAAGATAATCCTTTGAAGGGCTTGTTCAGGGTATCTTCACCTAAAGCGGAAGTGGAAAGATCCGCTCCTCAACCTACTGCTTTTTTTTATTGTGAAATCCCCTTTGGTATTATGGAGAACTGCTTGCTAATCCTTATGCAGAAGATGAAACAAAACATCATAATAACTTAATCTATATGGATGCACTTTGTGGATTGTTTAAGCTTGAAGGCCTATCAACTGATAATACTAAGAAGAAAACGGTTCCTTTATCTTTGGAGGGAAAAGCATTGGCATGCTACAGACTATTGGTTGATCCTGACACATGGTAAAACCGACTAAAATTGGAATTCAGTCAAAAAAATATCCTATGTACTTGGTCTATCCGAACACCCTATGTTGAACATGGTCTATTTTTGGACATAAATGAAATGGCTCCAAATTTTTCCAATAGGCGAGCATGCCCATGGTAGGCATCCAAGTTAGGCTTGAACGATTTTTGGCACCGTATGCGACGTCACATCCGGTCATTTATCAGCATTTTTACCAAGAAAACCCCCGAAAATGCAAGAATTGTCGAAAACTTGAACAACTTGGCATGGTGTCTAGAATTCGTTATATAAGCTCGTGGAAACAATTTTGGGTCATTTAACGATGTTGAAAAAACATGCTCTTATACGGACCCTTCTAACCTACCTGAACACTCTTTTGAACATGGTCTATTTTTTCACATAAATGAAATGAACCCAACTTTTTCCTGAAGGTGGGCATGCCCATGGTAGGCAGCATGCCAGGTTTAAACGATTTTCAACACCTTATTCAAGTTGCGTCATTTCCGGGCATTTATCGGCCATTTTCACCAAGAAAACTCTAGAAAATGTAAAATTTGTTGAAAATTGAAACACTTGGCATGATGCCTTGAATTGGTAGTAAAAGAACAATAAAAAATTGAGACCATTTTAAGGATACCGAGAAACAACGTGCTCCCAGACAAAGCCTTCGGGCTTACCCATACACCCTCCGTTGAACACCGTCTAGTTTTGGACATTTTTTAAATGACCTCAACTTTGCGAGTAGGTGGGCATGCGAACGGTAGGCATCTATATCAAGTTTAAACGATTTCTATCATCATATGTAAGTTGCATCACGTCCAGCCATTTATCAGCCTTTTTCACCGAGAGAACTCTAGAAAAATGCAAGATTTATTGAAAACTCAGGCATGGTTTGACACAGGAATAGGCCGGAGGTAGCACGCGGCCGGGGCAGTGAGTAATAACATGCAGCAGCGATGATGGAATACATGCGAGAGTGGCTCACCAGCAAGGTCGATGGGCGGTCTAGTGGATGACAATGTGGGATCGAGGAGAAGAGGATGTCAATGTGCAAACTTCCCGTATGCCTCCACCAGTTTCATCATGTTGTTTCCCACGACGATTGTGTAGGAGAGGAATAGAGTGTGAAATCAGAGAGATTAATCGAGGAGAGGAAGCGTCAACTTATGGTGGTTGTGCGAATATATACTTCTTTTTTTGCATGGAGCGAATATATACTTTTGTGGCTGGAATGTTGCCTAGGACGAAGTTATTGAGGGGGTAAAGATACGTGAGAAGATGAGCCTCATGGTGTAGGCGAAGAGATAATATACAATTGCAGTTAACTCCAAATAGTAGGTTTGAATATTGATTCAAAACTAAAACTATAATAAAAATGAGTTAGTGGGAAAGCATTTTGACACATGGGTCTATTTGATGTGTGGATAGGATGCACGTGAAGATAATCAGAGTAATGGGATGGACTTGTTAAGTCCGGCGTAGTATATAGGATGTGATTATTTTAGCGACTATTTTTTTGAACGGTAAAAAAAATCCTCTTTGTCAATGACCCAATCTTCTATGTCTGGGCCGGTCCATGGGCCGCCACTTGTATAATATTCAATAAAAATGATGAATCAAATGCCGAATTAATGGAAGGCTTAGTTTCTTCTGCTGATCCTTGTGGGCAGGACCACTCCACTATAACTCTTGAAAATCTACTGAGTACTCTTTATTGGGTTTGTTCTCTACAATTTTTTAAGTCTATGCACTTGAGAGTATCCTACAGTTTTTGCCACTTATGCAGCAGTTTAGTGACAATGGATGGCTCTAATTTGAAGTTGAAATACCTGTGACCGACATGTTGCTTTTGCCAAAGGACACAATTCAGTTGCAATCTTGGCCACCGCCTTCAAGTATACATAGCGTTGTGTTCCAGAATAATCACTTGGTTGTGCAATCTGAATATGGGGCACCAGTGTTTCAGTTTTGTCCATCAATTGGATATTTGTTGGTTGGATTATGGTACATGCTACTGGATATTCGTGAAGAAGGTTTCTCATTAATAATTGGGGTTACCAGAAGTGCAGTGTCGTACTTGCACAACCAAAATGATGGTAAGTCGTTTCGGTGGGAAATTGCTTGGTCAATTCCTCTGGGATATTTACAGCAAGAACTCATATTTTGCACTACTGGGGACGCTACATCATGTGATTTCGAACTATAATTGTGGATTATTGCTTTGTGGTTCTCCTCTGTGTCTGTTGTTCTGGATGATACCTCTGTGGAAACATCTTTGTGCTTTTTCAGATTTTGGAGAAGCATTACAGTCAAGTAGAGGTGCTTCGAGACTTCGACTAGTTGGAATGCTTTGTTGTCACATATCACCAGCCAAACCACATAGCAGCAATTGCACTGAACTACGATTCCAGAGAGATTCAGTGCCAGGGATTGGCCGATTAGTGCTGAAGAGGTACAATATATTTTCTGTTGGGAGTTCTCTTGAGCTGGAATTGTTGGATGGCGTTTTCTTGCAAACATGGTTTCTCTCCTGCTACAGTGTACATAGTATTCGGTGTGGTTTTGAGCTTATCCACTGGAAGATTGTGTGGTCACTTATTTGGCATGAAAAGAAGATGTCTTGCTGGTTTTGGGAGTCAGACAATGATAAGTCTTCTTGCACTGGAGTAGTAACTGACGAAATTACGAGATGGAGCCTTGTCGAACTGAAAACTTGGGTTAATCAATGTACAATGAGTGTTTTGATAATATGTGTTGGGTTTAGTCCCACATCGGTTGTGGGGGGAGGCATAACACAACTTATAAGGGCGGGGTATCCCCTCCTAACAGGCTAGTCTTTTGGGGGAGAGGGTCCAAGGTATCTCATAAGTCGGTGTTGCACTCCGGTTGGGTTTGGTGACGCAGGTGGGTTGGAACCCTAGTGTTAGCGGACCTGAGATTGCGTAACAAATGGTATCAGAGCCCAGGTGACCGGAATAAATCTCGGTGAACTCACGGGTGGTTGGTCATGCTTGGTGGGCTGGAAACGCTGGTGTTAGTGGGCCCATGGGTGACCGATTTGTGAGGGGGAGATTGTTGGGTTTAGTCCCACATCGTTGTGGGGGAGGGGGGCATAACATGACTTATAAGGGCGGGGGTATCCCCTCCTAACAGGCTAGTATTTTGGGTGGAGAGGGTCCATGGCATCTCATAAGTCGGTGTTGCACTCCAGTTGGGTCTGGTGACGCAGGTGGGTTGGAATGCTAGTGTTAGAGGACCTGAGATTGCGTAACAATATGGCCTCATTTCACAAAGATTCAGACTGGGACTTATTTTCAGAAGGTATGAACTCTTGGAATTATCCAATGCCATGTGTGAGTTCTATGTTGTTGAAGAATGGACGGGATATGCAGTGTCGTTTTGAGACTATCCAATGGAAAATTGCATGGTCTTTTCATGTACAACATTCTGCTAGAGGCAAACAACTTGCCCGATCTTTAGTTGCAAATTATGTGCTTCCTTGGATTCCTGGAGAGGTTTCATTCCTTGATTCAGAACAAAGCAAGCTCCAGGAGGTTCTTACATTAACTGAGGAACACCATTCACTTAATTGGGAGTGCATCATTCGCACGAATTCAAAGACTTGTTGCCGTATATTCAGTTTAGTATCTCCTATTAAGAGGGGCCATGGTCACCACTCAAAGCTCCGATTGAGATGAGGTCTCTATTTTGTGAGGTACCTGCAATTCAAAATTTGGAACAGTGGTTGATATACATGCAGTTGAGACTGAAGATACTTGATGCATCACATGTGGATGCTAGTTTGAATTTGTCGGATTTAGGGTTCCGGCAAAACCCTTGAGATTCGAACATTAGGGTGAGCACGAAGATTTTCCCCCTACCGAATCTCGCCCTAATCCTCGCCGCGATCTCTAAGCTTAGCTAGATGAACTCACAACACAAGAGACACAAGATTTATACTGGTTCGGACCACCGTTGTGGTGTAATACCCTACTCCAGTGTGGTGGTGGTGGATTGCCTCTTAGACAGATGATGAACAGTACAAGGGAAGAACAGCCTCCTGAGGAGAGGTGTTCTTGTGCTTGGTGGGTGCGAGGATGAACTGAGTTCGTCCCGTCTTGTTCTCGGTATGTCTCCCCTTGATCTGTGGTGGTTAGTCCTATTTATAGAGGCACTGGTCCTCTCCCCAAATATTGAGCGGGAAGGATCCAACAACGGCTAATTTGAAAGGGGACAACTAGTACAAGCTATCCTGACTAAAGGTGGTCTTCGCCTGTCAAAGGCGTTGGTGGTAACGCCGTCTTGGGCTCCACGATAACCTCCGTCCTGCCGTCCTGCTGGTTTTGGTCTTGTTGCACCGATATGGAAACCTTTGCGTGATGCCTCGGTACTCCGTGCCTGCGCTTGCCCCCTTAGCACCAAAGGGGAAACGAGGACATTGTGCGCGTTGGCGCCCTCCTGGCGCATGCCTGGCCTTGGTCGTCATGGCTTGCATCATGGCAACCTCATGAGGTACCCCTTGCCTTGATCTCTCCGCCTCCTCGCGAGCCTGCCTGGTGAGGCCGCTCCTGAGGAGGCCTTGTGTCATCCACCTCGCGAGGGTCTTGAGTGCCGGCTGACAAAGACGGGCCGCACTAGGCCACTGGTGGAGCCATGTCGTGGGCCGCAGACAGGCAAGTCTGGAGACCCCCATTCCCAGAATGCCGACAGTAGCCCTGGGCCCAAGGCGCGCTCGGACTTGGCTTAGCGGCGAAGCCAAAGGGCAAGTGCGGAGCGCCGCGGGCCCCAACAGCCTGCGACCTTGGTCTACACGTGGCGACTGATTGGACGTGGGCGACTCCGCTTCCCCATGTTGCCTCGGCAACTGCCCGTCTGACAAAAGGTTGGCGCGGGAAAGGCTTGCCTTCATTGCTTTCCTTCGTTCTTCTCCACCGAGATTCCGCCGAGGGGGCCTCTCGAGCTTTGGCTGCAGCACGCCGATTGTGGCGCCCCAGCGACTGGATCGGAGGTTGTACTCATTCCCTTGGACAAGATCTTCATGACCCGAGGCTGGGGCGAGGTCGCCCTGGTCTGCCGAACGGGGGGCACCCTCGCGATCCATTTTGAATACTATGGCGCCTCCATGTTGTCCTTCAAGGTCTTCAACGCGGAAGGCTGCCACTTGGAGTGCTGCCCCGGAGGTGGCACTCAAGATATCGACGCGGCAGGGGCTGGGCCTGCCGTCCTCTCCTGCAGCGGCCCCTCCAGTAGCAGCAGCAACGCTTGGGAGTCCGGCGACTCTCCCGAACTCTACGAGACTCCGGAGACGAGCGACGACAGCTATGCACCCCCGAGCTCTCGCCGTGCCCAGAGCAAGGCGGCGGCATCGGGCCGTCGCCGCCGCTGATCTGGATGGGGTTGGCGCCGGTCTCTCATGGCCCACTGTTGATGATGGCGCCGGCCACGAAGGCGCGTGTAGTTAGGGCTCCTCAAAGTTTTTGTCTTCTGTTCCCAGCGAGGAATCGAGAAACACCCCGCGGGGACGTATAAAGGGTTTGCTATGTCTCTTGTTGATGTTATCCTTGTTATGAAATCGTGCGAGTGATTGTCCTATCCCGACTTGGTTCCCCCTTTCTAACCTCGCGACGACTCGGCGCTCTACACTGACAGGTTCCGGTCCCCAGGCAGGCTACAGCAGTCGCTGGTATGCCAGGCCGCGATGTCGTGGTCAAGGCCAGGAGGTGAGCGGCCCGAGGTCTAGTAAGAGCCCCTGAGGCGCGATGCTCAGGAGGTCCCCTTTAGCGCACAAGCAGCCGCCGAGAGGTAAGAAAGGAAGGCAACGTTGCCGCCATAGGGACGCATCAAGTGTGAATTTCGCATTGTAATGATTAGTTGTTCCAAGTGCGAGACTTATCTCGGTAATCTGGAGTCGTTCCCTTGCGTTGCGCCAGACTTGAGCGTCGGCAGCCATGGCGCAGCTAGGTTAGGCCCGTGCGAGCCTCCCCCTTCTTCCCCAGACTCTCCCTTGTACTCTACGTCCTTAGGTCTCGATCCTCGAGCGAGCTCAGCCGCCGCTAGTATGCCAGGTCGCGATGTCGTGGTCAAGGCCAGGGGGTGAGGGCTGGAGAGCCAGTAAGAGCTCCTAAGTCGCGATGCTCAGGAGCCCCCCTTTTAACACGCAAGAGGATCGTATGGGAAAGAGAGGGAGCTCGTGGTGCCGTCCGCTTTAGGCCTCATGAGGTTCCTGCAAATCAGCACGAGAAAGGCATGGGTTGCCATTAAGATTGCCGGTCGGCCATTGGTTGCTCCGAGAGAAGGGTGAGGGCACTGAGGGCCTCGTGAGGTAATGCGCGCGGGGCATGCTGTGGGCCAGAGCTCGACCGCTCAGATTTGTCAGCGTTGCAGGGACAGACCCATGCGCAAGCGCCATGCCAGCGCGAGCGGCTCCCGTTGTTGGTGGCAATCGAGCAGGTGATAATCATAGGTAGATTAGGCATGAAAGGCAATCAGCTTAGGTAAATGCAGAATGGATACATGCCACTGGGTCAGACCCAAGCGGCTTGGGGATTATGCAACCCGAGGGGCGCCCCCGGCTAGATAAGCCAAAGACATAAAAAGAGATACATGTCGCAGGGGCGGACCCATGCGGCCTAGGAATGATGCAGCCCTGAGGGCGCTCCCAGCTGAAATGAACTTGGAAGATGTCACCTGGTTCCGTTGTAGAGGGGGTGTTGGGGCAGCTGGAGATGCGCGGTGAAGGGGCCAACCGTCACGAGCCACCAGGGCCCTGAGCCTCAGGAGGCTCTGGGGGGGCAGGTGGTTCCTTGAGGACCGTCTCCATCTCTGCTAGGATCGCGTGGTGCCTGGCCTCCTGAGCCGCCAGGATGCTCCCCAGGTGACGCTGGTAGGTGGCAGCCACGTTCGGCAGGGCAAAAGGCATGCGAACGTAGTTGTGCGGTGGGCCCTCGCAGCGTCCCACGCATGAAGGCTAGAAGCGCTCCTGAGATGCGGCTCGGTAGGCTGGAGCTGATCATATGGAACTTGAAGGTTGTCGAACATCTCAACGGACAGGACGTTAAGCCCTGCGCCGCCGTCGATGAGGGTCTTGGTGACTTGCACGTTGCTGATGACTGGTGAATAGAGCATCGGGAGAACGCCAGCAGTAGCCGCTCACTTGAGTTGATCTGCTGAGCTGAAGGTGATGGCGCACTTGGACCACCTGAGTGGGTGCGTGGCCTCGAGCCTGGGGAGGGCTACGTTCATCTGGCGAGCAAACTGCTTGAAGATACGCTGAGAGGCTGGGTCCTGAGCTCCGCCCAAGATGCAAGCGATAGCACGTGGCTTCTGGAAGCCCCCAGCCCACTCGTCCTGATGATGGTCGTCATTCCTTCTTGACGGCAGCGGCAGCGGAGGAAGGCTTGCGTTACCCTGGGGACGGTCCTCGCGAGGCTGATCCCTCCAGGTGCCCTCGCGAGGCTGGTCCCTCCAGGCGCTCTCGCGGGGCTGGTCCTGCCAGCGATCCTCACGAGGTCGGTCACGCCACTCCTGGCGAGGCACACGGTTGTCCCATCATGCTCCGACACGTCCTCCTCCTTGGTCGTAGCCCCGGTCATTACGCTCGGGGTGTCGACCGAAGCGTCCTTCTCGAACAGCCCTAAGCTCCTAGCAATCGTTGGTGTTGTTGGTGTGGAGGTTGTGGTAGGCGCAGAACGGTCGGCTGCCCTTGGAGCAGAACGGTCGGCAAGCACGGCCACTCCCTTGCGCTTCACGTCCTTGCTTTTGGTCTTCTTTTCTTCCGGGTCGGCAGCTGGGAGCTCGAGGAGGGAGAGGCGTCCCTCCTCAGCTCTTGCGCACTTGGTCGCCAGGTTGAACAGCTCCAGGGATGTGCACAACTCCTCGTGGTTGGAAAGCTCCTCCTTCATCTTGACGTCACGGACGCCATCAAAGAATGTTGAGATGATGGCCTCGTCCATGACCCTGGGGATCTTGAGGCGGACGTTGTTGAAGCGTTGGATGTATTTCTGTAGGGTCTCCCGGGCTGCTGCCTGATGCGGCGCAGGTCACCCGCGGTCGGGGGGCGGTCGCGAGTGCCCTGGAAGTTGGTGATGAAGTGACTGCGCATCTCGTCCCAGGAGGAGATCGAGCCGGGAGGCAGGTTCAGGAGCCACGAGCGGGCGCCGTCCTTGAGTGTCATGGGAAACCAATTCGCCATGACTTTCTCGTCGCCTTTGGCCGCCTCGATGCTCAGCTCGTAGAGCTGCAAGAACTCTGCGGGGTCGGGGGTGCCGTCATAATGAGGAGGCGGGTTTGGCTTGAACTTGCCCGACCAGGCGACGCTACGCAGCTCGGGGGTGAAGGCGCGGCAGCCTGCTGTGGTCACCGGGGCCCCTTTCTGTCGTGGAGCTTGCTCTTGATGGTGCCCGTGCACCACTGCCATAGGCAGTAAGCGGTCTTGTTGTGCCGGTGCAGGGAGCACGGGGGCGCCTTCTTGAGGCCGAGGGATTTCTTGACAGCTTCCTTCTTCTCGCGCCGGCGCCGGACACGGTGGGTCACGCCCAGGGGCCACGCACCTTGGCACCAGGGTGCCGTCTTGGGGCAGAGGTGGTGGAGGCGCTCCATGAGCCACGTCGCCCATACCTGGCGGAGGGCGAGGGAACGAGAGGGATGGCGCGGGAAAGCCCCCTGCAGCGCTGACGAGCTCGGTGATGCGAGCGAGCCATTCCTCGTAGAGGTCGTAGATGGGGCGGTAACGCGGGAGCTCGCGCGCCGTAAGCAGCACGGCCTGCGCGTCTATGGGGGCGCGACAAGCGTGGGACGACGAGCCGGCTGGGGTCAGCGACGGAGTGGCAGTGCGGCTGTCCCGCCGCACTGAGGGGTGCAGCGAGGATGCTTGCTGCTCGTCCCCCGCCGGGCCGGTGGCGGCGTTGGCGGCAGGCGACGAAGAACGACAGGGAGGTCCGCCGACAGGAGCCATCTGGGCAACGCGTGCGGCGAGAGCGGCCCGGCGCTCAGCGCGAGTTCGGCGGGCGTCAGACATGGTTGCGACGAAGCAATGGGACGTGGATCAGTGGAAGGAAGACTTCGGCGCACCCCCTACCTGGCGCGCCAAATGTCGGATTTTGGGTTACGGCAAAACCCTTGAGGTTTGAACACTAGGATGTGCACGAAGATTTCCCCCTACCGAATCTCGCCCTCAGCCTCGCCGCGATCTCTAAGCTTAGCTCGATGAAGCACAACACAAGAGACACAAGATTTATACTGGTTCCGGCCACAGTTGTGGTGTAATACCCTACTCCAGTGTGGTGGTGGTAGATTGCCTCTTGGGCTGATGATGAACAGTACAAGGGAAGAACAGCCTCCTGAGGAGAGGTGTTCTTGTGCTTGGTGGGTGCGTGGATGAACTGAGTTCGTCCCATCTTGTTCCCGATCAGTCTCCCCTTGATCTGTGATGGCTAGTCCTATTTATAGAGGCCTTGGTCCTCTCCCCAAATATTGAGCGGGAAGGGATCCAACAACGGCTAATTTGAAAGGGGACAGCTAGTACAAGCTATCCTGACTAAAGGTGGTCTTCGTCTGTCAAAGGTGCTGGTGATGGCGCTGTCTTGGGCTCCACGATGACCTCCGTCCTGTCGTCCTGCTGGTTTTGGTCTTGTTGCACCGATATGGAAACCTTTGTCTGATGCCTCGGTACTCCGCACCTGCTCTTGCCCCCTTAGCATCAAAGGGAAAACGAGGACACTTGGTCGTCATGGCTTGCGTCACGGGAACCTCACGAGGTACCCCTTGCCTTGATCTCTCCGCCCCCTCGCGAGCCTGCCTGGTGAGGCCGCTCCTGTGGAGGCCTTGTGTCCTCCGCCTCGCGAGGGTCTTGAGTGCCGGCTGACGAAGACGGGCCGCACTGGGCCAATGGTGGAGCCACGCCGTGGGCCGAAGGCAGGCAAGTCTGGGGACCCCCATTCCCACAACGCCGACAGAATTACTTGTTGGAAGACATAAAGTACAACCGTGAGAACTTACTTGCTGCATCTTTACACTGTTCTGGAGAATTCCAATTGGAAATTGCTTGGCCGATTGACTTAGAATACTCAGCCAGTGCCAACAGGTCCAGGCAACTGTTCCTCGTATTACCATTGTACTTGAGTGTTCTGGAGCTCAGTTTCGTCAGCTGGCATCATGCAGCCCTTATAAGACTTCATCTGGAAGCAATTTGCTGCGTACTCATGGAAAATGCTCTGTGGGCGCGATGCAACATTTGTGTAGCAACCACTCGAACTAGTGGAGTGCAGAATTTGCACTTGCCATTCGATCCTGGCAAGCAACACTTCTTCTGGTTTTTTCCAAACAAGCTGAAACTGAAGGAGGGCAGTCTTCTGCGGCGCGAACATACGGTTGTGATCACTACTACGACAACGCATTCTACTCTGATCAAGTCCGTGCCAACTAAGATCGGTACCTCCACGCCCTTGTCGACTGGGTACCCGTCGGACCACGATGATGATTACATCCACTTCGTTGAAGGTATTGCAAGTACCATGGGATCCCGGCAGGTTGGCGTGGTTTCAGCTTGAGGGCAAGCCGCATTTTATGCAATATCCTATTTGACGCTCTTTGCATCAAACTGTGGGCGCTTCGCACAGGCGAGCGACCGAGCAGCGACGCGATGAGCCAGCCCAGTTTACCTAGACAGTGCACGTACAAAACCAACTAGCCAGCAGGTTTTGGGAACCTTCTAGAAGGTTCCCTGAACCGGTTTTCTGTTTTCTTTTTCTTTTTCTGTTTCTATTTTTTTCCTTTTTTTATTTTCTTTTTTCGTTTTCTCTTTCTTTTTTCTTCAGTTTTCCTTTTCTTTTTACATTTTCAAAGTTTATATTTCTTTTTTTAAAGTTCATGTTTCGAAAAAAAATCACCAATTTAAAAAAATGTTCGTGCTATTTAAAAAAATTCATAATTTCAAAAGATGGTAGTATTTTCAGTAATTGTTTATAAATTTAAAAAATGTTTCTATATTTCAAAAAATGTTCTTGCTACTTAAAAACGTTCAAAATTTCAGAAGATGGTAGTATTTTCAAAAAATGTTTGTATTTTTCAGAAAATGTTCCTGGTTTTCTAAAATGGTTCACAATGTTTTTTTATTTTTCACAGCTTTTGATAAAATGTTCGGGATTTCAAAATATATTCCATTTCAAAAATTGTTCACAAATTTAAAAAATATTCGCATTTTTAGATTTTCAGCAGTTTCAAAAAATGGTCCGGTTTAAAAAGTTGTTCACAAATTTTAAAAAATGTTCATGTTTTCAAATTTTGTTCCGGAATTTTCAAAATATGTTCACGTTCTCAAATGTTGTTTGGGAATTTCAAAATATGTTCACGTTTCCAAATATTTGTTTTGGAATTTAAAAAATGTTCTTGTTTTTCAAATTTGTTTACAAATTCAACAAATATTATGTTTTCGAAAAATTTCACAAATTCAAAAATACTGTTCTTATTTTAAATTTTGTTTGCCATTTCAAAA
>NC_041381.1:676960485-676969189 GCF_002162155.2 Triticum dicoccoides | reverse complement strand
GATTGTTTTTAGATTTTTTAAAAAAATTCGTAATTAAAAAAAGTTCATGTACTAACCGAGGTTTGGTTAATACCAAATTACACGCTCAGCCGCGGGATGTACCCAACAAGAGTGCGAGACCATCGAGCAGCGATCCACGAGGGAAGAGAAAGGGGTTTGAGAGCCCGGGCATTGTGGCTCTCACGTGACCTCTGGTAAGGCCCAAGACCCACCCGTCCCATTTCTTACATGTGTGTTTGATGTCAGATGCTGGGGAGGGCTCCAGTATGTCTCAAGTGGCGGGATGGCTAGAGAATTTGTCGTCATCCTCAAAGAATCGGAACTTAGGGTAGAACTTGCATGTTACAATGTAATCTTCTGTGAGGACATGGGGAAGATGGATCTCGGGTTAGATGGTGTGATCTCTTGTGAGTTGAAGAGTGTGGATTTTCCATTACGTGACTTGATTATTTCAATTTTCAACGCGATCTGGTGCGAGTGGAGGGGGGTGGATCTTCCCTGGCATGATGTTTTTTTTTCATTTTTGTTAGTTATTTCCATTTTTCTTAACCAATTTAGGAAAAAAAGACTAATCCGGCTTAAAATATGGGGAAAAACTAAGGACACATCTATGAAGCAAACATATCCTTGCTAGTTGTGTGTGGCGCACACACAAAGAAATAAACCCCGCCCCTGTAAAGTTCCAATGAGATTAAAATAGAAATCTGGCAGCAACTACACCACCTGGTCATCCCACACATGTTGACCCGCCTAAATAGTGTATTTAAGTGTTTCTTACACTACAGTTTTGCAAAATCTCTTCCTCTTTTGCACTTTATTAGAAAAAATTTGGCATATCCCGTAGGCCAATGATTGTCTTGTATGTCTTGTACATAGTGGTAGCCTAATTACAAACAACCATCCCCCTTTTCCCTATTGTTACCAACTTTATACAGCTGGAATGATGAGTGGATGGATGAATGTATTGCAAAGGACTAATAAGTATACGACAGACATTTCATTGCATACCTTGCTTGTGCAAACTGAACTTCTTTTGAATATGTTCTCACACGGAATTACTATGGTATCTATTGCTTTATCCAAGTACACCACACATTTGTGCATGTGATGTACGATTTCCTATTATACTTTCATTACAAGCATGGTTTGGTAACAGGTCACAATGGCTTTTCACATAAGTATGCAGTTTTTCGTGGAATTCATTACATGAGGCATTTTCGCTCGTGGTTAGGGATATAATATATTATCACACCAATCTATATATACGCCTTCACAAGGCATTGATTTGTTATTTTGTGTTGCGGTAACAACGTGTGTAAGTTTGAATAGAGGGATGGAGGACCAATTGAGGCAATAGTGCGCTATAAATTTTTAGTAACCCTAGTACACACATTTCAGTATTAAGCATTGATATGTTCATATTGATTATTTTTTGTCTTAAGTATAATATTTTCTAAAAAAGCGATTTTGGCACAACTTTGAAAAAAAAGTAAAAAAGAGAAAGCAAAAACTGAATACAAATTTGGCACAAAAAATGAAAGAAAAAACCCCATCACTTAAGGCCTATGGTCCTCCTGCCTGTTGCGCTGGCCATTTCATAGGCACATTAGGCGAGATCTTGTTTGGTCTCGCAATAGGAGACACATAGTCGTGCCCCTAAGGATCAGGTGAGTGCCGTGTGTGGTCTTGTGCGAGTCAGGGATGGCACAGTCACTCATGTGGACCGACCACCTCCATGTTGTATGCAACTATGCAAGGCCCAATACTCTAGAGAACTTATTCTTCTTGCCTACGCCAATCATTCTCGCCCGTGGGGCTTGCCCGTTTAGTGATTAGTCCCACATCGCATGTCTACGCAAAATGGGGTCGGGAGCATGGCTGTTTAATAGGGTGGGGTGACACGCATGGAAGGCACCCATATCCTTTTTGAGCCCAATGCAGGCTACCCTTTCGGTATAAATTGAAAGCCGAATCGAAAAGGAAATACAGAAACACCGAAATTTACTAACCAATGTTTGGTTAATACCAAATTCTAGGCTCACCCGCGAGAGGTTCAAACAAGAGAGGGAGACCGTTGAGCAGAGATCCACGAGGGAGGACAAAGGGGATTGATATCCCAAGCATTGCGGCTCTCTTGTGACGTCTGGTAACGCTCAAGACCCACCCGTCGGTTATCTTACATGTGTGTTTTATATTGGATGGTGTGGAGGGTTCCGATACGTCTCAAGTGGCAGGGTGGGTAGAGAATTTGTTGTCATCCTATAACAAGTTGACATTAAGATATATCTTATGCATTACAACGTGATCTTCTGTGAGGATATGGGGAATACAAATCTCAGGTTACGTGATGCAATCTCGTGTGAGTGAAAGGATGTGGATTTTCCATGACGTGATTCGATTATTTCCACCTTTTCAATGCGAGCTCGTGCGAGTGGAGAGAGTGGATTTTCCCTGACATCAAGTTTTTCTTTTCATCTTTGTTAGTTATTTCCTTTTTTTCTTAGCCAATTTAGGAAAATCATTCAGATCCTGCTTGAAATATGGGCAAAACTAACGACACATCTACGAATCAAACATTTACTTGCTCTCAGTCCGTGGCGCACGCCCAAAAAACAACCCCCCCATGAAGTTCCAATGAGCTTAAAATGGAAAATTGCAACCAACCACACCACCTAGACCTCCCACATGTGCTGACCAGGCTAAATAGTGTAGTTAAGTGGCTACTAGAATTATAGCTAATCAAAATCTCTTCCTTTTGCACTTTATTTGGAAATTTTATGTATACTCCATAGGCCAATAATTGTCATGTATGTCTTGTACAAAGTGACAACCTGATTATGAAACCACCATCCGCCTTTGCCCAATTGTGCCCAACTTTGTATAGTTGGAAGGATGACTAGATAGATGAATGTATTGCGGAGGAGGAATAAATATGCGAGAGACATCACATTAATTTCCCATGCTTGCGCAAAATTGCAATTATCTTTAATATGTTCTCACGGAATTACTATGGTCTCTATTGCTTTATCCAAGTACACCACACATATGTGCATGTGAAGTATGATTTTGTAATGTGCTTTCAATACAAGCAAGGTGTGGTAACAAGTCACAATGTTTTTTCCCGTAAGTATGCTATTTTGGATGGAGTTCATTACATGAAGCATTCCACTTTTGGTTAGAGATAATGTTTATTATCACACCAATGTGTGTATATGCTTTCACTAGGCAGTGATTTATTACTTTGTGTTGTGGTAATAATGTGTGTAAGTTTGGGTAGAGGGTTGGAGGAGCGATGGATACGACAGTGGGCTCTAAATTATCGGTAACCCTAGTACACACATTTCAATACTAAGCATTAATATGTCCATATTGATTATTTTTTATCTTAAGTACCAATGTTTCCTACAAAGGTTTTTTTTGCACTATGTAAGAAAGTTCAAATTCCACTTTTTAAGCCGCTTGAACTTTCTTTGAAAAAGTGGAATTTATACTTCTGGCTAACTAAACTTGCACGATTTGAAAACTAACCGGAGACTCCCAAAAAAAGAAACCATTTGTTGAAGACTTGGCAAAACCAACATATTATTTAGATCTTGGGTCATGCAAGACGGCTAGACAAGTGTAAACCATAATATGTCAAGTCTAGTCGATCAGTCATGAGCGGTGTGTGAGGCTTGATACGTCCATTTTGCATCTGCTTCCAACTGTTATTATAGTGTTTAAATGAATATTTCACTTTATGACAGAATTCTTATGCCTTTTCTCTCCTAATGTGCAAGGTACACCAAAAGAGAGGGATTGTTGGTAGCTGGAATTCTTAGCCTGAAAAAGATTCAACAGAGATAGCTATTCTCCGGAGCTCCAAATGGCCAGAAATTTTATGAAGAAATATTTTGGATTATAAATAAAATACTAGAAGAAAGAAGTACCGACGAAGACCCTCGGTAGACCCACAAGGCAGGGGCACGCCCTACCCCCGAGGGTGCGCCCTAGTGCCTTGTGGGGCCCACAGAGGCCCTTTAATATCCACCTTCTGCTATATGAGGCCATTTTCTCTAGAAAAAATAAGAGAAGACTTTCGGGATGAAGCGCCGCCGTCATGAGGTGGAACCTATGCAGGAGCACTTGTGCTCTACGGCAGAGCGATTTTGCCCAGGATACTTCCTTCCGGGAAGGGGAAGTCAAAACCACCGTTATCACCAACGTTCCTCTCATCATGGGAGGACTCATCTCCATCAATATATTCACCAGCACCAGCTCATATCAAACCCTAGTTCATCTCTTGTATTCAACATTTGTCTCAAAACCTCGGATCGGTACATGTGGGTTGCTAGTAGTGTTGATTGCATCTCGTAGTTGATGCTAGTTGGTTTATTTGGTGGAAGATCATATGTTCAGATTGTGAACCGTATAATATTCTCCTCTGAACATGAACATGAATATGATTTGTGAGTAGTTTCTTGCAGACAATTGAGAAGTCTTGGTATAAGTAATCACGTAAATTTGAGTTTCGTTCAATATTTTAATGATGTGTTATGTTGTTCTTCCTCTAGTGGTGTCGTGTGAACATCGACTACATGACATATTACCATGCTTGGGCCTAGGGGAAGGCATTCTGGGATTAGTAAGTAGAACGTGAGTTGCGAGAGTTACCGAAGCTTAAACCCTAGTTTACGCATTATTTCATAAGGGGCGATTTTGATCCTTATGTTTTATGATATGTTAGATTTATCTTAATACTTCTTTCATAGTTGTGGATGCTTGCGAGAGGGGTCAATCATAAGAGGGATGTTTGTTCAAGTAAGAACAACACCCTAGCACCGGTCCTCTCACATAAAACCTTATCAAAGTAATGAACGTGAGTCAATGAATCATGATGAAGTTAACTAGAAAATATTACCATGTGTCCTGGCGAACGCTTTGCTCACTATAAGAATTATTTCTGGATTGTACTTTTCAATAGAAGGATTGGCATGCCTTGCTGCACCTTGCTACTTTTGTTAGTAGTTACTTGCTACAAACTATCTTGCTATCAAACTATCTTTTACCATCACTTTACAACACTTGCCAAAAATATCTTGCTGAAAACCGGTTGTCAATTCCTTCTGCTCCTTGTTAGGTTCGAGACTCTTACTTACTGAAAGGACTACGATTGATCCCCTATTCTTGTGAGTCATCAAGACTCTTCTCTGCCACTGTTGTCGGGGAGTGAAGCGCTCTTGGTAAATGGAATTTGGTAAGAAAACATTTATATTATGTGCTGAATTTTGTCTTCTCCTATTACTATGGAAGATAATCCTTTGACGGGCTTGTTCAGGGTATCTTCACCTGAAGCGGAAGTGGTAAGATCCGCTCCTCAACCTACTGCTTTTTTTATTGTGAAATCCCCTTTGGTATTATGGAGAACTACTTGCTAATCCTTATGCAAAAGATGAAACAAAACATCATAATAACTTAATCTATATGGATGCACTTTGTGGATTGTTTAAGCTTGAAGGCCTATCAACTGATAATACTAAGAAGAAAACGGTTCCTTTATCTTTGGAGGGAAAAGCATTGGCATGCTACAGACTATTGGTTGATCCTGACACATGGTAAAACCGACTAAAATTGGAATTCAGTCAAAAAAATATCCTATGTACTTGGTCTATCCGAACACCCTATGTTGAACATGGTCTATTTTTGGACATAAATGAAATGACTCCAAATTTTTCCAATAGGCGAGCGTGCCCATGGTAGGCATCCAAGTTAGGCTTGAACGATTTTTGGCACCGTATGCGACGTCACATCCGGTCATTTATCAGCATTTTTACCAAGAAAACCCCCGAAAATGCAAGAATTGTCGAAAACTTGAACAACTTGGCATGGTGTCTAGAATTGGTTATATAAGCTCGTGGAAACAATTTTGGGTCATTTAACGATGTTGAAAAATCATGCTCTTATACGGACCCTTCTAACCTACCTGAACACTCTTTTGAACATGGTCTATTTTTTCACATAAATGAAATGAACCCAACTTTTTTCCTGAAGGTGGGCATGCCCATGGTAGGCAGCATTCCAGGTTTAAACGATTTTCAACACCTTATTCAAGTTGCGTCATGTCCGGACATTTATCGGCCATTTTCACCAAGAAAACTCTAGAAAATGTAAAATTTGTTGAAAATTGAAACACTTGGCATGATGCCTTGAATTGGTAGTAAAAGAACAATAAAAAATTGAGACCATTTTAAGGATACCGAGAAACAACGTGCTCCCAGACAAAGCCTTCGGGCTTACCCATACACCCTCCGTTGAACACCGTCTAGTTTTGGACATTTTTTAAATGACCTCAACTTTGCGAGTAGGTGGGCATGCGAACGGTAGGCATCCATATCAAGTTCAAACGATTTCTATCACCATATCTAAGTTGCATCACGTCCAGCCATTTATCAGCCTTTTTCACCGAGAGAACTCTAGAAAAATGCAAGATTTATTGAAAACTCAGGCATGGTTTGACACAGGAATAGGCCGGAGGTAGCACGCGGCCGGGGCAGTGAGTAATAACATGCAGCAGCGATGATGGAATACATGCGAGAGTGGCTCACCAGCAAGGTCGATGGGCGGTCTAGTGGATGACAATGTGGGATCGAGGAGAAGAGGATGTCAATGTGCAAACTTCCCGTATGCCTCCACCAGTTTCATCCTGTTGTTTCCCACGACGATTGTGTAGGAGAGGAATAGAGTGTGAAATCAGAGAGATTAATCGAGGAGAGGAAGCGTCAACTTATGGTGGTTGTGCGAATATATACTTCTTTTTTTTGCACGGAGCGAATATATACTTTTGTGGCTGGAATGTTGCCTAGGACGAAGTTATTGAGGGGGTAAAGATACGTGAGAAGATGAGCCTCATGGTGTAGGCGAAGAGATAATATACAATTGCAGTTAACTCCAAATAGTAGGTTTGAATATTGATTCAAAACTAAAACTATAATAAAAATGAGTTAGTGGGAAAGCATTTTGACACATGGGCCTATTTGATGTGTGGATAGGCTGCACGTGAAGATAATCAGAGTAATGGGATGGACTTGTTAAGTCCGGCGTAGTATATAGGATGTGATTATTTTAGCGACTATTTTTTTGAACGGTAAAAAAAATCCTCTTTGTCAATGACCCAATCTTCTATGTCTGGGCCGGTCCATGGGCCGCCACTTGTATAATATTCAATAAAAATGATGAATCAAATGCCGAATTAATGGAAGGCTTAGTTTCTTCTGCTGATCCTTGTGGGCAGGACCACTCCACTATAACTCTTGAAAATCTACTGAGTACTCTTTATTGGGTTTGTTCTCTACAATTTTTTAAGTCTGTTATGCACTTGAAAGTATCCTGCAGTTTTTGCCACTTATGCAGCAGTTTAGTGACAATGGATGGCTCTAATTTGAAGTTGAAATACCTGTGACCGACATGTTGCTTTTGCCAAAGGACACAATTCAGTTGCAATCTTGGCCACCGCCTTCAAGTATACATAGCGTTGTGTTCCAGCATAATCACTTGGTTGTGCAATCTGAATATGGGGCACCAGTGTTTCAGTTTTGTCCATCGATTGGATATTTGTTGGTTGGATTATGGTACATGCTACTGGATATTCGTGAAGAAGGTTTCTCATTAATAATTGGGGTTACCAGAAGTGCAGTGTCGTACTTGCACAACCAAAATGATGGTAAGTCGTTTCGGTGGGAAATTGCTTGGTCAATTCCTCTGGGATATTTACAGCAAGAACTCATATTTTGCACTACTGGGGATGCTCCATCATGTGATTTCGAACTATAATTGTGGATTATTGCTTTGTGGTTCTCCTCTGTGTCTGTTGTTCTGGATGATACCTCTGTGGAAACATCTTTGTGCTTTTTCAGATTTTGGAGAAGCATTACAGTCAAGTAGAGGTGCTTCGAGACTTCGACTAGTTGGAATGCTTTGTTGTCACATATCACCAGCCAAACCACATAGCAGCAATTGCACTGAACTACGATTCCAGAGAGATTCAGTGCCAGGGATTGGCCGATTAGTGCTGAAGAGGTACAATATATTTTCTGTTGGGAGTTCTCTTGAGCTGGAATTGTTGGATGGCGTTTTCTTGCAAACATGGTTTCTCTCCTGCTACAGTGTACATAGTATTCGGTGTGGTTTTGAGCTTATCCACTGGAAGATTGTGTGGTCACTTATTTCGCATGAAAAGAAGATGTCTTGCTGGTTTTGGGAGTCAGACAATGATAAGTCTTCTTGCACTAGAGTAGTAACTGACGAAATTATGAGATGGAGCCTTGTCGAACTGAAAACTTGGGTTAATCAATGTACAATGAGTGTTTTGATAATATGTGTTGGGTTTAGTCCCACATCGGTTGTTGGGGGAGGCATAACACAACTTATAAGGGCGGGGTATCCCCTCCTAACAGGCTAGTCTTTTGGGGGGAGAGGGTCCAAGGTATCTCATAAGTCGGTGTTGCACTCCGGTTGGGTTTGGTGACGCAGGTGGGTTGGAACCCTAGTGTTAGCGGACCTGAGATTGCGTAACAAATGGTATCAGAGCCCAGGTGACCGGAATAAATCTCGGTGAACTCACGGGTGGTTGGTCATGCTTGGTGGGCTGGAAACGCTGGTGTTAGTGGGCCCATGGGTGACCGATTTGTGAGGGGGAGATTGTTGGGTTTAGTCCCACATCGTTGTG
>NC_041381.1:676951504-676960081 GCF_002162155.2 Triticum dicoccoides | reverse complement strand
GTTAGCGGACCTGAGATTGCGTAACAAATGGTATCAGAGCCCAGGTGACCGGAATAAATCTCGGTGAACTCACGGGTGGTTGGTCATGCTTGGTGGGCTGGAAACGCTGGTGTTAGTGGGCCCATGGGTGACCGATTTGTGAGGGGGAGATTGTTGGGTTTAGTCCCACATCGGTTGTGGGGGAGGGGGGCATAACATGACTTATAAGGGCGGGGGTATCCCCTCCTAACAGGCTAGTCTTTTGGGTGGAGAGGGTCCATGGCATCTCATAAGTCGGTGTTGCACTCCAGTTGGGTCTGGTGACGCAGGTGGGTTGGAACGCTGGTGTTAGAGGACCTGAGATTGCGTAACAATATGGCCTCATTTCACAAAGATTCAGACTGGGACTTATTTTCAGAAGGTATGAACTCTTGGAATTATCCAATGCCATGTGTGAGTTCTATGTTGTTGAAGAATGGACGGGATATGCAGTGTCGTTTTGAGACTATCCAATGGAAAATTGCATGGTCTTTTCATGTACAACATTTTGCTAGAGGCAAACAACTTGCCCGATCTTTAGTTGCAAATTATGTGCATCCTTGGATTCCTGGAGAGGTTTCATTCCTTGATTCAGAACAAAGCAAGCTCCAGGAGGTTCTTACATTAACTGAGGAACACCATTCACTTAATTGGGAGTGCATCATTCGCACGAATTCAAAGACTTGTTGCCGTATATTCAGTTTAGTATCTCCTATTAAGAGGGGCCATGGTCACCACTCAAAGCTCCGATTGAGATGAGGTCTCTATTTTGTGAGGTACCTGCAATTCAAAATTTCGAACAGTGGTTGATATACATGCAGTTGAGACTAAAGATACTTGATGCATCACATGTGGATGCTAGTTTGAATTTGTCGGATTTAGGGTTCCGGCAAAACCCTTGAGATTCGAACATTAGGGTGAGCACGAAGATTTCCCCCTACCGAATCTCGCCCTAATCCTCGCCGCGATCTCTAAGCTTAGCTAGATGAACTCACAACACAAGAGACACAAGATTTATACTGGTTCGGACCATCGTTGTGGTGTAATACCCTACTCCAGTGTGGTGGTGGTGGATTGCCTCTTAGGCTGATGATGAACAGTACAAGGGAAGAACAGCCTCCTGAGGAGAGGTGTTCTTGTGCTTGGTGGGTGCGAGGATGAACTGAGTTCGTCCCGTCTTGTTCTTGATCTGTCTCCCCTTGATCTGTGGTGGCTAGTCCTATTTATAGAGGCACTGGTCCTCTCCCCAAATATTGAGCGGGAAGGATCCAACAACGGCCAATTTGAAAGGGGACAGCTAGTACAAGCTATCCTGACTAAAGGTGGTCTTCACCTGTCAAAGGCGTTGGTGGTGACGCCGTCTTGGGCTCCACGATAACCTCCGTCCTGCCGTCCTGCTGGTTTTGGTCTTGTTGCACCGATATGGAAACCTTTGCGTGATGCCTCGGTACTCCGCGCCTGCGCTTGCCCCCTTAGCACCAAAGGGGAAACGAGGACATTGTGCGTGTTGGCGCCCTCCTGGCGCCTGCCTGGCCTTGGTCGTCATGGCTTGCATCATGGCAACCTCACGAGGTACCCCTTGCCTTGATCTCTCCGCCTCCTCGCGAGCCTGCCTGGTGAGGCCGCTCCTGAGGAGGCCTTGTGTCGTCCACCTCGCGAGGGTCTTGAGTGCCGGCTGACAAAGACGGGCCGCACTGGGCCACTGGTGGAGCCATGTCGTGGGCCGCAGACAGGCAAGTCTGGAGACCCCCGTTCCCAGAATGCCGACAGTAGCCCCGGCCCAAGGCGCGCTCGGACTTGGCTTAGCGGCGAAGCCAAAGGGCAAGTGCGGAGCGCCGCGGGCCCCAACAGCCTCTGGCCTTGGTCTACACGTGGCGACTGATTGGACGTGGGCGTCTCCGCTTCCCCATGCTGCCTCGGCAACTGCCCGTGTGACAAAAGGTTGGCGCGGGAAAAGCTTGCCTTCATTGCTTTCCTTCGTTCTTCTCCACCGAGATTCCGCCGAGGGGGCCTCTCGAGCTTTGGCTGCAGCACGCCGATTGTGGCGCCCCAGCGACTCGATCGGAGGTTGTACTCATTCCCTTGGACAAGATCTTCATGACCCGAGGCTGGGGCGAGGTCGCCCTGGTCTGCCGAACTGGGGGCACCCTCGCGATCCATTTTGAATATGATGGCGCCTCCATGTTGTCCTTCAAGGTCTTCAACGCGGAAGGCTGCCACTTGGAGTGCTGCCCCGGAGGTGGCAGTCAAGATATCGACGCGGCAGGGGCTGGGCCTGCCGTCCCCTCCTGCAGCGGCCCCTCCAGTAGCAGAAGCAACGCTTGGGAGTCCGGTGACTCTTCCGAACTCTACGAGACTCCGGAGACGAGCGACGACAGCTATGCACCCCCGAGCTCTCGCCGTGCCCGGAGCAAGGCGGCAGCATCGGGCCGTCACCGCCGCTGATCTGGATGGGGTTGGCGCCGGTCTCTCATGGCCCACGGTTGATGATGGCGCCGGCCACGAAGGCGCGTGTAGTTAGGGCTCCTCAAAGTTTTTGTCTTCTGTTCCCTGCGAGGAATCGAGAAACACCCCGCGGGGACGTATAAAGGGTTTGCGATGTCTTTTGTTGATGTTATCCTTGTTATGAAATCGTGCGAGTGATTGTCCTGTCCCGACTTGGTTCCCCCTTTCTAACCTCGCGACGACTCGGCGCTCTACACTGACAGGTTCCGGTCCCCAGGCAGGCTACAGCAGTCGCTGGTATGCCAGGCCGCGATGCCGTGGTCAAGGCCGGGAGGTGAGCGGCCCGAGGTCCAGTAAGAGCCCCTGAGGCGCGATGCTCAGGAGGTCCCCTTTAGCGCACAAGCAGCCGCCGAGAGGTAAGAAAGGAAGGCAACGTTGCCGACATAGGGACGCATCAAGTGTGAATTTCGCGTTGTAATGATTAGTTGTTCCAAGTGCGAGACTTATCTCGGTAATCTGGAGTCGTTCCCTTGCGTTGCGCCAGACTTGAGCGTCGGCAGCCATGGCGCAGCTAGGTTAGGCCCGTGTGAGCCTCCCCCTTCTTCCCCAGACTCTCCCTTGTACTCTACATCCTTAGGTCTCGATCCTCGAGCGAGCTCAGCCGCCGCTGGTATGCCAGGTCGCGATGTCGTGGTCAAGGCCAGGGGGTGAGGGCTGGAGAGCCAGTAAGAGCTCCTAAGTCGCGATGCTCAGGAGCCCCCCTTTTAATACGCAAGAGGATCGTATGGGAAAGAGAGGGAGCTCGTGGTGCCACCCGCTTTAGGCCTCATGAGGTTCCTGCAAATCAGCACGAGAAAGGCATGGGTTGCCATTATGATTGCCGGTCGGCCATTGGTTGCTCCGAGAGAAGGGTGAGGGCACTGAGGGCCTCGTGAGGTAATGCGCGCGGGGCATGCTGCGGGCCAGAGCTCGACCGCTCAGATTTGTCAGCGTTGCAGGGACGGACCCGTGCGCAAGCGCCATGCCAGCGCGAGCGGCTCCCGTTGTTGGTGGCAATCGAGCAGGTGATAATCATGGGTAGATTAGGCATGAAAGGCAATCAGCTTAGGCAAATGCAGAATGGATACATGCCACTGGGTCAGACCCAAGCGGCTTGGGGATGATGCAACCCGAGGGGCGCCCCCGGCAAGGTAAGCCAAAGACATAAAAACAGATACATGTCGCAGGGGCGGACCCATGCGGCCTGGGAATGATGCAGCCCTGAGGGCGCTCCCAGCTGAAATGAACTTGGAAGATATCACCTGGTTCCGTTGTAGAGGGGGTGTTGGGCAACTGGAGATGCGCGGTGAAGGGGCCAACCCTCACGAGCCACCGGGGCCCTGAGCCTCAGGAAGCTCTGGGGGCCAGGTGGTTCCTTGAGGACCGTCTCCATCTCTGCTAGGATCGCGTGGTGCCTGGCCTCCTGAGCCGCCAGGATGCTCCCCAGGTGACGCCGGTAGGTGGCAGCCACGTTCGGCAGGCCAAAAGGCATGCAAACGTAGCTGTGCGGTGGGCCCTCGCAGCGTCCCACGCGTGAAGGCTAGAAGCGCTCCTGAGATGCGGCTCGGTAGGCTGGAGCTGATCATATGGCACTTGAAGGTTGTCGAACATCTCAACGGACAGGACGTTAAGCCCTGCGCCGCCGCCGATGAGGGTCTTGATGACTTGCACGTTGCTGATGGCTGGTGAATAGAGCATCGGGAGAACGCCAGCAGTAGCCGCTCACTTGAGTTGATCTGCCGAGCTGAAGGTGATGGCGCACTTGGACCACCTGAGTTGGAGCGTGGCCTCGAGCCTGGGAAGGGCTACGTTCATCTGGCGAGCAAACTACTTGAATATACGCTGAGAGGCTGGGTCCTGAGCTCCGCCCAAGATGCAAGCGATAGCACGTGGCTTCTGGAAGCCCCCAGCCCACTCGTCCTGATGATGGTCGTCATTCCTTCTTGACGGCAGCGGCAGCGGAGGAAGGCCTGCGTTACCCTGGGGACGGTCCTCGCGAGGCTGATCCCTCCAGGCGCCCTCGCGAGGCTGGTCCCTCCTGGTCCCTCCAGGCGCTCTCGCGAGGCTGGTCCTGCCAGCGATCCTCACGAGGTCGGTCACGCCACTCCTAGAGAGGCACACGGTTGTCCCATCATCCTCCGCCACGTCCTCCTCCTTGGTCGTAGCCCCGGTCATTGCGCTCGGGGTGTCGACCGAAGCGTCCTTCTCGAACAGCCCTAAGCTCCTAGCAATCGTTGGTGTTGTTGGTGTGGAGGTTGTGGTAGGCGCAGAACGGTCGGCTGCCCTTGGACGACTCCGGCTGGTCCCTGTGGTGCTTTGTGTCTGGTTCCGCAGCAAGCACGGCCACTCCCTTGCGCTTCACGTCCTTGCTTTTGGTCTTCTTTTCTTCCGGGTCGGCAGCTGGGAGCTCGAGGAGGGAGAGGCGTCCCTCCTCAGCTCTTGCGCACTTGGTCGCCAGGTTGAACAGCTCCAGGGATGTGCACAACTCCTCGTGGTTGGAAAGCTCCTCCTTCATCGTGATGTCACGGACGCCATCAAAGAACGTTGAGATGATGGCCTCGCCCATGACCCTGGGGATCTTGAGGCGGACGTTGTTAAAGCGTTGGATGTATTTCTGCAGGGTCTCCCCGGGCTGCTGCCTGATGCGGCGCAGGTCACCCGCGGTCGGGGGGCGGTCGCGAGTGCCCTGGAAGTTGGTGATGAAGTGACTGCGCATCTCGTCCCAGGAGGAGATCGAGCCGGGAGGCAGGTTCAGGAGCCACGAGCGGGCGCCGTCCTTGAGTGTCATGGGAAACCAATTCGCCATGACTTTCTCGTCGCCTTTGGCCGCCTCGATGCTCAGCTCGTAGAGCTAGAAGAACTCTGCGGGGTCCGGCGTGCCGTTATAACGAGGAGGCAGGTCTGGCTTGAACTTGCCCGACCAGGCGACGCTACGCAGCTCGGGGGTGAAGGCGCGGCAGCCTGCTGTGGTCACCGGGGCCCCTTGTTGTCGTGGAGCTTGCTCTTGATGGTGCCCGTGCACCACTGCCATAGGCAGTAAGCGGTCTTGTTGTGCCGGTGTAGGGAGCACGGGGGCGCCTTCTTGAGGCCGAGGGATTTCTTGACAGCTTCCTTCTTCTCGCGCCGGCGCCGGACGCGGTGGGTCACGCCCAGGGGCCGCGCACCTTGGCACCAGGGTGCCGTCTTGGGGCAGAGGTGGTGGAGGCGCTCCATGAGCCACGTCGCCCATACCTGGCGGAGGGCGAGGCAATGAGTGGGATGGCGCGGGAAAGCCCCCTGCGGCGCTGACGAGCTCAGTGATGCGAGCGAGCCATTCCTCGTAGAGGTCGTAGATGGGGCGGTGACGCGGGAGCTCGCGCGCCGTAAGCAGCACGGCCTGCGCGTCTATGGGGGCGCGACGAGCGTGGGACGACGAGCCGGCTGGGGTCAGCGATGGAGTGGCAGTGCGGCCGTCCCGCCGCACTGAGGGGTGCAGCGAGGATGCTTGCTGCTCGTCCCCCGCCGGGCCGGTGGCGGCGTTGGCGGCAGGCGACGGAGAACGACGGGGAGGTCCGCCGACAGGAGCCATCTGGGCGACGCGTGCGGCGAGAGCGGCCCGGCATTTAGCGCGGGTTTGGCGGGCGTAAGACATGGTTGCGACGAAGCGATGGGACGTGGATCAGCGGAAGGAAGACTTCGGCGCACCCCCTACCTGGCGCGCCAAATGTCGGATTTTGGGTTACGGCAAAACCCTTGAGGATTTTGGGTTACGGCAAAACCCTTACGGCGCACCCCACGAAGATTTCCCCCTACCAAATCTCGCCCTCAGCCTCGCCGCGATCTCTAAGCTTAGCTCGATGAATCACAACACAAGAGACACAAGATTTATACTGGTTCCGGCCACCGTTGTGGTGTAATACCCTACTCCAGTGTGGTGGTGGCGGATTGCCTCTTGGGCTGATGATGAACAGTACAAGGGAAGAACAGCCTCCTGAGGAGAGGTGTTCTTGTGCTTGGTGGGTGCGAGGATGAACTGAGTTCGTCCCGTCTTGTTCCCGATCAGTCTCCCCTTGATCTGTGATGGCTAGTCCTATTTATAGAGGCCTTGGTCCTCTCCCCAAATATTGAGCGGGAAGGGATCCAACAACGGCTAATTTGAAAGGGGACAGCTAGTACAAGCTATCCCGACTAAAGGTGGTCTTCGCCTGTCAAAGGTGCTGGTGATGACGCCGTCTTGAGCTCCACGATGACCTCCGTCCTGTCGCCCTGCTGGTTTTGGTCTTGTTGCACCGATATGGAAACCTTTGTCTGATGCCTCGGTACTCCGCGCCTGCTCTTGCCCCCTTAGCATCAAAGGGAAAACGAGGACACTTGGTCGTCATGGCTTGCGTCACGGGAACCTCACGAGGTACCCCTTGCCTTGATCTCTCCGCCCCCTCGCGAGCCTGCCTGGTGAGGCCGCTCCTGAGGAGGCCTTGTGTCCTCCGCCTCGCGAGGGTCTTGAGTGCCGGCTGACGAAGACGGGCCGCACTGGGCCAATGGTGGAGCCACGCCGTGGGCCGAAGGCAGGCAAGTCTGGGACCCCCATTCCCACAACGCCGACAGAATTACTTGTTGGAAGACATAAAGTACAACCGTGAGAACTTACTTGCTGCACATTTACACTGTTCTGAAGAATTCCAATTGGAAATTGCTTGGCCGATTGATTTAGAATACTCAGCCAGTGCCAACAGGTCCAGGCAACTGTTCCTCGTATTACCATTGTACTTGAGTGTTCTGGAGCTCAGTTTCGTCAGCTGGCATCATGCAGCCCTTATAAGACTTCATCTGGAAGCAATTTGCTGCGTACTCATGGAAAATGCTCTGTGGACGCGATGCAACATTTGTGTAGCAACCACTCGAACTAGTGGAGTGCAGAATTTGCACTTGCCATTCGATCCTGGCAAGCAACACTTCTTCTGGTTTTTTCCAAACAAGCTGAAACTGAAGGAGGGCAGTCTTCTGCGGCGCGAACATACTGTTGTGATCACTACTACGACAACGCATTCTACTCTGATTAAGTCCGTGCCAACTAAGATCGGTACCTCCACGCCCTTGTCGACTGGGTACCCGTCGGACCACGATGATGATTACATCCACTTCGTTGAAGGTATTGCAAGTACCATGGGATCCCGGCAGGTTGGCGTGGTTTCGGCTTGAGGGCAAGCCTCATTTTATGCAATATCCTGTTTGACGCTCTTTGCGTCAAACTGTGGGCGCTTCGCACAGGCGAGCGACCGAGCAGCGATGCGATGGGCCAGCCCAATTTACTTAGACAGTGCACGTACAAAACCAACTAGCTAGCAGGTTTTGGGTTCCCTGAACCGGTTTTCTGTTTTCTTTTTCTTTTTCTGTTTCTATTTTTTTTCCTTTTTTTATTTTCTTTTTTTGTTTTCTCTTTCTTTTTTCTTCAGTTTTCCTTTTCTTTTTACATTTTCAAAGTTTATATTTCTTTTTTTAAAGTTCATGTTTCGAAAAAATTTCACCAATTTAAAAAAATGTTTGTGCTATTTAAAAAAATTCATAATTTCAAAAGATGGTACTGTTTTCAGTAATTGTTTATCAATTTAAAAAATGTTTCTATATTTTTAAAAAATGTTCTTGCTATTTAAAAACGTTCAAAATTTCAAAAGATGGTAGTATTTTCAAAAAATGTTCGTAAATTAAAAAAATGTTTGTATTTTTCAAAAAATGTTCCTGGTTTTCTAAAATGGTTCACAATGTTTTTTAAATTTTTCACAGCTTTTGAGAAAATGTTCGGGATTTCAAAATATATTCCATTTCAAAAATTGTTCACAAATTTAAAAAATATTCGCATTTTTAATTTTTCAGCAGTTTCAAAAAATGGTCCGGTTTAAAAAGTTGTTCACAAATTTTAAAAAATGTTCAAGTTTTCAAATTTTGTTCCGGAATTTTCAAAATATGTTCATGTTCTCAAATGTTGTTCGGGAATTAAATATGTTCACGTTTCCAAATTTTTGTGTTGGAATTTAAAAAATGTTCCTGTTTTTCAAATTTGTTTACAAATTCAACAAATATTATGTTTTCGAATTTTTT
>NC_041381.1:676945089-676950955 GCF_002162155.2 Triticum dicoccoides | reverse complement strand
TTCAAAAATACTGTTCTTATTTTAAATTTTGTTTCCCGTTTCAAAAACTGTTCGGCGGGTGGGGGGGGGGTGGATTTTGATTTTTTTTTAGATTTTAAAAAATTGTTCGTAATTAAAAAAAGTTCATGTTTTAACTTTTGTTCCTGTTTTTCGAAAAATGTTTACATACTTTTTTTTGGAAATTCGCGAACTGGTTTTAAAGTTTTGTCGCCCCTTTTAGTTTCTTTATTAAGTTTCGCGTTGTAAACTAACACTTAGGCGATCCAGTCGCGCTTGCTAGCGCGGTTTGTTCATGTATACAAGAGGTGGTGGGTTCGATCCCTAACGAAAACTGTTTTTGCGATTTTTATCTTCGCGATCCACCGCAACGATTTTTATCTTCGCGAGCCACTGCAAATGGGCCGGCCCAAGATCGGCTGCGCCCTGTGCGAACCTGCGACTCCTTGCCGCAGTTAGCGTCGCATAGAAGCTCCCGCATTTTATGGGGGAGGGATTGTCAGCGACCCTATCTTCTATGGCTGGGCCGGTCCATGGGCCGCCACTTGTGGACCCTGGCCCGCTCCACAACTACAGGAGGCAAGTGCTACGAATACAGGTGGTGCGGCCCACGAAGGAGGGGGGCTTGGACGGAAAGGCTTCGGCCTCGGCTTTTTTTTTAGGGAAAGGCGGTAGAACTGCCTGAATATATTAAGGAGGAGTGAAAACAATACAATGATTCAGTTACACAGATTGGGGTTAAGGTGGCCCACACCAAAATACATAAAACAATTAATCTGGCTCAGGTTCTGGGGAGTTCTCAACATCCGAGAGCCAGTGCATAGAGATGGAAGCGAGGGAGATGTCTTGCTTGATGAGGTAAAGAATAGCAGGTTCCTGAAGCGATTTTTTCTGGAAGACACGCCTGTTCCTTTCCTTCCAAATGTTCCAAGCAGTGTAGATGGCCACCCTTTTGGCTCTATCATCAAGACATGAGGTTAAGTCGTCCCACCAATGCTTAATAGAGCCAGCAAGCTGAGCAATGGTTGCAAGAGGAGGGATGCCCAAATCGGTTCCCACCAAGTACCAAACAATGCGAGCAAATGGGCATGAAAGAATGAGGTGAGTAGGGATCTCCACTTCCTGGTCGCAGAGAGTGCAAATGTCATCGTGAGGGATCCCGCGGATGGTCAGATTGTTGCTGGTGAGGATATGACCTCTAAGCCAGAGCCACATAAAGAATTTGCACTTGGCCTCCACCTTTGCTGCCCACATCTTATCGAACTGAAAAGGAGAGACAGACCCTAGGAATTGGCATTGGTAAGCCGAGGATGCAGAATACGTCTTGGAGTTGTGCCAGACCCAAGAGATGGAATCAGACACCATAGGATCGAGGGCCTCGGCTTGGCTGGCGACTTCTCTGTAGTTCGAGTTCTTCCTCCTCTGCTCTCTGATCCCATCTTCTTCCTTGAGATCCACTTGTAATTCATAGTTGTATCTAGAATCACGGTGATTGAGTGAATCTACTAGCTGGATTCTAACACTCTTATACCCCAAAAGTAAGTAACTTCAGAATTTAAGCAAGTCATATATTTTCACATTGACTACGGTTCTAACAGAATTAACATGAAATTGATACAACTAAATTATAATGACTACCATAATACTCCACACGAAGAACCATGACTAAAAAACATCTTATTGTCAAAGTGTCACATTAAGGACCATGCATGCCAATGTCTAAAATTGCCTGCATTTAGGATTGGAGGGAGTAGGAGTGTAGTAGATAGAAACCTTCATTTCCATATATCATGTAAAAGTTATTCCTCTGTTCTTGGCCTAAGCCTTTTGTTCTTACCTGTGTTAGCTCGGAATGTGTTGCTGTGCACCTCTATAATTCATAGTAGAAAACTGATTGGTGTCCGCTACTCTGGCTACATGGAAAACATTGAGGTGGCCTATCAGACAAAAATAAAAATAAACGTTGGGTACTGCATCACTCCACGAACTGAATACAGATTAGAATCGTCAGGGAAATCGTACCACATTGCAACTATCACAAAATATAAACTTTTTTCCAGATCTATGTACGAGGAATGAAAATGATAAATTTTATATGAATAGTAGCCAGAGGTCCAGTTCAGCCAGCATTCATGATATAATTTTGGATTTGAAGGTTTGTGGTTCAAGTTGATGTGCCTCAAATCCAGAACCGGTATCAATATTAGAGAACTTTTTTGGAGTCTTTAGATTTCTTCCCTGCCTACAATCACCGGTATGAAATAAAACAAGCACTAGTAGAAAAGGGGGCAATGGTCCAGGCCAGGTCAGCCCATTAGTCCCGGTTCAATCCAGAACCGGGACCAATGGGAGCATTTGACCCGGTTCGTGAGCCCCAGGGGCCGGCCGGGCCACGTGGGCCATTGATCCCGGTTCATCTGGACCTTTTGGTCCCGGTTGGTGGGACGAACCGGGACCAATGTGCCTCGCTCCTGGCCCACCATCATTGGTCCCGGTTCGTGGCCTGAACCGGGACCAAAGGCTGCCCTTTAGTCCCGGTTCTTGCCACGAACCGGGACCAATTAATTGCCTATATATACCCCTCGCCCGCGAGCAGAGCACTCCCACTGCTCTGTTTTTCGTGGCCGGCGAGGGGAGAGCTTTGTGGTGCTCTAGCTCACCTCCTATGCACGTGAGGTGTTCGATGGAATGCCCGAGCCACACTGCTTAAGCTTTCTCCTCTCCAAGCTCGACCTCCAAGCTCCATTTTCCTTAATATTTGTCTAGGTTTAGCAGTCCGTCACGTCACATCCCCGTCTTCACCGTCGTCGATCGCCCGCGCCAATCTCGTCGCCGGCACCACCGTGGTGAGCCTCTTGTTCTTATCTTCTTTCTGAAAGGAAAAAAATTCTTACTTGTATATTTATATAGATACTTGTATAATTTTCTTACTTTTATTATTGCATCTTATATAGTGCGATGGTTTTGGTATCCGCCCCGGTCGGCCCTCGTCCTGTCTATGATTCGGATGTGGTATATATTATCTTTTGATAACTATTGGTTCATTTATTGTTTATGACAATTATGCCGACCAACGTGACATAGATTTTATTTATCTAGGAGGTTGTTGAACCGGAAATTCCAACCGACCCTATTGTCGAGAGGTTAAATTTAGTTGAAGAAGAAAACAATTTCTTGAAGGAAAAAATTAGAAAAATTGAGGAGGAGAAGATGATATTGGAGTTGCATGTTGCGGATGTCGTCGATGATCACAAGATCAAGATGGATGCAATGCGCTTAACGATTAGAAAGATTAGAAAATATGCCATTCATACCGAGGCTTGGTATCATTATGCCGTTGGATCAGTTGTTACATTGGTTGCGATTATGATCGCATTTGTTTTCGCATTGAAATGTTTTACATAGTTTCAATGTATGGTTTAATTAATTTAGATGCTCTGCAGAGCTTTATGTTGTTATATGAGAACTATGTATGTACTTTGATTTTAATGTGATGATGAACTTCTATTAATTTGGTCACTTAATTATCTATTCATGATGTTCTGTAATGATTTTGACGCACTTAATTATATATAATGCACGCAGATGAACCGACAATGAATGTACGGTTCAAGACACACCTCCGAGTACATTAAGGGCGTGCATGATTTTCTCGAAGTGGCTGAGGCAAACAAGCAGAATGGTTTTATGTGTTGTCCATGCCCTATATGTGGGAATACAAAGTCTTACTCTGACCGGAAAATCCTTCACACCCACCTGCTTTACAAGGGTTTCATGCCACACTATAATGTTTGGACGAGGCACGGAGAAATAGGGGTTATGATGGAAGACGACGAAGAAGAAGAGCACGATGACAACTATATGCCCCCTGAATACGGTGATGCTACTGAACATCAAGAGGAACCAGACGATGTGCACGATGATGCTGCAACGGGCGAAGCTGCTGAAGATCAAGAGGAACCAGACGATGTGCCTGATGATGATGATCTCCGCCGGGTCATTGTCGATGCAAGGACACAATGGGAAAGTCAAAAGGAGAAGCTGAAGTTCGATCGCATGTTAGAGGACCACAAAAAAGGGTTGTACCCCAATTGCGAAGATGGCAACACAAAGTTCGGTACCATACTAGAATTGCTGCAGTGGAAGGCAGAGAATGCTGTGCCTGACAAAGGATTTGAGAAGCTACTGAAAATATTGAAGAAGAAGCTTCCAAAGGATAACGAATTGCCCGACAATACATACGCAGCAAAGAATGTCGTATGCCCTCTAGGATTGGAGGTGCAGAAGATACATCTCCATGGACCATCAAACAGAGGATGTCATCGGGTTTTGTGTTGACTTCATTCCTGGCCTTAAGAAGATAGGTCTCCCTAAATCGCGGTATGAGGGGAGACTGACTGGAAAAGGCACGCTTGGAAGGGACTCAATAATATGCAGGGACGGATATTCTTGGTCTCAAGCACACTACACAGTTCTACAGAACTCTACCTTGGTGACCCCGTATGTCGATGAACACAAGAACAGTCTGCGCTCCAAACACCCGGAGCAGTGTGACGACTGGATTACATGTGAACACATCAGGACTTTTAGCCGTTGGTTGGAAACACGTCTCAGAGGTGACAATACTGTTTGTGATGAGCTGTACTTGTTGTCCAGGGGACCATCTTTGACTGTATTGATTTGAAAAGGACACAAGATAAATGGGAATACATTTTACACGATTGACCAAGATCAAAAGAGCACCAACCAAAACAGCGGTGTCCGCTTTGATGCAACAACCGAGAGAGGAAAGGACACATATTATGGTTACATAGTGGACATATGGGAACTTGACTACGGACATGGTTTTAAGGTCCCTTTGTTTAAGTGCAAATGGGTCAATCTGTCAGGAGGCAGGGTACAGGTAGACCCACAGTACGGAATGACAACAGTGGATCTGAAAAATCTTGGGTACACTGACAAACCGTTCGTCCTAGCCAATGATGTGGCACAGGTTATCTATGTGAAGGACATGTCTACCAGACCGAGAAAAAGAAAAGATCAGAAAGCGAATACATCATACTATGAGACAAAGCGCCACATAGTTCTTTCAGGAAAAAGGGACATCGTGGGAGTGGAGGGCAAGACAGACATGTCTGAAGATTATGAAAAGTTTCATGAAATTCCTCCCTTCAAAGTCAAGGCTGACCCCAGCATCCTGATAAACGATGAAGATTAGCCATGGTTACGGCGCAATAAGCAAATGACATAAGCGAAGAAAAAGTGAAGACTTTCTCCCGCAACTATTATGATGATACCATGCCAACTTTGTAACAGACGAGTATGATACCATTGTCCGTTTTGTACATGCATATGCTATGTGGGTGAATTTATGATACCATGCCAACTTTCAACTTTTTCAGAGTTCAATTGAAATGCTTTAATGTCTTATGGTTCGGCCATCGTAATACCATTAATCCCGTTTCGCTCCTTGTCAACTATGTTCTCACCAAGAACACTCTATAGGCGCATCTATATTCATTTTTTTAGTAAAGTTAATCACAAACTTGTGATTCACACAAATTTCAAAGAATTAAAATTTTAACTATTCAAATTTAAAAATTAATGGCACTAACAGAAAGTTTATAATTTTGCTGACCTAAAAGAAAAAAGAATTAAAAATAAAGCAAAAAAACAAAAGAAAATAAATAATGCAGAAAACAAAATAAAAATAGCAACAATAAGTATTTTGTTGTAAGTAGAAACAAAATAAAATAAATAAAGCAACAAAGAAAACAAGAAAAATAACAAAAGTGTTTTCAAATTTGAAAACTAATGGCAGTAACAGAAAGTTTATAATTTTTCTAAAACTAAAAGCCAAAAAAAATAA
>NC_041381.1:676931353-676943778 GCF_002162155.2 Triticum dicoccoides | reverse complement strand
CCCGGCCCGCCGTGGTCGTCGCCGCCGCCCTCGCCGCCGCCGCCCTCGCCCTCGCCGGCCGCCCCCGTTGTGAGCCGCCGTCGTCGAGGCTCTGTGTTCAGTGCTTTTTTTTCATACATACATGTGTATTTTTTTTCATTGCATTTTTTCATATATATATAATTAATGTATATATGTATGTGGTAGCTATGATGAATGGATGTGGCTATGTATGTATGAATATAATGTTCATAGCATTTTTTTGTTTATATATGTTTTTTCATATATGTATTAATTTTTTATTTAGGTTGTTAGTAGATATCGATTTTAGGTTAGTGCATTTTAACAAGGTTAGTGCAGAGGAAAAAGGTAAAATAAGGAAAAGGAAGAAAAGAGGAGGAAGGAAGAAGGAAGAAGAAGAAGAAAAAGAATGAGAGGAAAAGGAAAATAAGAAGAGGAAGAAAGGAGAAGAAGAGGAGAGGAAGAAGAGGAGAAATAAATAAGAAGAGGAAAAAAAGAAAAAGAAGAGGAGAAGAAGAAAGGAATAGAGGAGAAGAAGAAAAAATAGATTTCTATTTTTTCTTCTTCTCCTCTATTCCTTTCTTCTTCTCCTCTTTTTTTCTTTTTTTTTCTTCTTCTTCTTCCTTCTTCCTTCTTCCTCTTTTCTCCCTTTTCCTTATTTTCCTTTCTCGAGGGAGAAGAAGAAAAAGAAGAGGAGAAGAAGAAAGAAAGGAATAGAGGAGAAAGAAGAAACTTCAACACGAGGGGGGGTTCCGATACCCCCTCCCCGATAACATTATTTTCCCATGTATATGTATGTCGCGTCATTGTCGATATAACCCTCTCGAGATAACTTCGACATGAATGGCGGTCGATATATATACCCCCTCTCGACCGTGATAACTTATACAGCGGCAGCACCCCCCTCGGCCATCTCGCTCGACCAAAACTCTCGAGGACACCCAAACCCTAGAGAGAAAACGATGTTGGTCTCCTACCCCCTCCCACCGCGCCCCTACTCGACAAATTAACTCTCTCGAGGCCACCCAAATTTACCAAGTTAAAAGAGCGTTGTCGTCGAGGCCACCCCAAACCCTTGAAGCGTTGTGTCGAGACGACCCCAAACCCTAGAGAAGCAGCGTCGAGGCCACTAACATGATTCCTTATTGTGATATATATCCATCTGTACCATGTTTGAATAATAATTGACATGTTGTAAATATTTGCAGAAACTATGGAGCACTCCCGAGACGAAGAAACAGAAGCAATGTTGGAGTACATAATTGCACAAGGAAGTGATGTCATTGCGTCATTTCTCAACGACACCGATGGTCAGGAAGGACTAGGTGAAGAAGAGGGCTATATTCATGATGGCTCCGACCCATTAATGCCGGTACAAGAAGAGGGCTATGTTCATGATGGCTCCGATGACCCAATGGAGGTACAAGAAGGAGACCGTGCTGACTTCTCCGGTGACCGAACCGAGTCCGGCCAGGTATATATATATATATATATATTAGTTAAGCCCGTGCTGACTAGTTAATTGATGCATTCATTATTTTGGTATATGTACACATATTAATTAACTCTCGTCTTTCTTCCTTTTTCCAGCCCTCCGGATCGAGCACAACTTCGGTAAGGAAACGAGGCCCGAAGAAAAAGTTGAGCTCGGATGAAAGGTTTGAGATCATAGAAATCGCGCCCGACAGCGAACCAATTGAACCCATCCGGACAAAGAACGCATTTTCTGCTCAATGCGGGGTTCTTGTTAGGGACAAGATCCCGATCAGCATCCAGCAATGGTATAAGCCTAAGGAGGAAGACCCTGAGGTGTCTTATGTCAATAATATGCAGAAAGAAGATCTTTGGACTCAGCTGAAGGCAAATTTCACCCTACCGCCAGTGGAGGATCCGGAGAAGCCAGCTAAAGAGCAATTAATCAAGTCTTGTGCTCTTAAGGAGATGGCAACCCTATTCAGGAGGTGGAGGAAAGAGCTGAACAAGTTTGTCGACAAAAAAGAGACACCAGAATTCATCGGCAAATATGAGAAGATCAAAGATCACTGGCCCGCATTTGTGGCCCACAAGACATCGGAAAAGAGTAAGAAGATGTCGGCGACAAACAAGCAAAATGCTGCGAAGAAGAAGCTTCACCATCGCACGGGGTCAGGTGGCTACCTCAAAGCCCGGCCTAAGTGGTCCAAGGCTGAGAATGATCTGCTTGAAAAAGGGATCGAACCAGAGACAATGTACTGGCCAGACCGTTGCCGGACTTGGTTCTTCGGGGCTGGCGGAACCTTGGACCCTGTATCAGGGAATCGCCATTGGACGGACGAGCAACTGCAAATACCAGTCAAGAACCTTCGACACTATATCAATGCAGCGCGGCGAGGGGCGTTCGTTCCAGATAGGGAGAAGGACGAGCTCACAATGGCCCTCGGGAATCCTGAGCACCCTGGACGGACACGAGGCACGCCAGGCTCCATTCCGTGGAAGGTTGGTTTTGCGGACGCAGGGGGTTACAAAACCCACGAGAGGAGGAAGAAACTGGAGCAGGGCCAACTGCAGGCGCTACACGAAAGGCTAATGGGGCGAGAGGAATGAGAAGAGGAACGAGAAGCAGCAGATCGCAGCAAACGACCTGCCGAAGCTTCCCCCGAAGCTACCCCGCCATCTCAGCGGAGAAGGAGCGTGGCTTCCACCGAGTTGCTTCAGCCGGAGCATGTCTTGACGGCTCCTGCTAGCTATCCCGTGGATGCTATCACGGAGTCTCAAAATTGCCACATTATGACGCGATGGATGAATTTGAAGGTCAAGGCGGCTGTTGGCTCTATTTATCCTACTGGACCCGGCGCAACTTATCACTGTCGGCCGATTCCAGAAGGATATGCTAGGGTGATGGTGGATGAAATAACAGAGGGATTTGAGGACCTCCTTCTTGACCACCCTACCGGTGAAGGGGAGACTAGGCTGGGTTCTGCTCTGAAAACTCCATGCCTATGGCGGAAGGAGCTCATCAACCTTCCGAACTGGACGCCTCCGCCTCCTCCTCCTCCTCTGGCGAGTCAGGGCACTCTGCCTCCTCCACCGCCTCCTCCTCCGGCGAGTGACGATCAGGGCACGCGTGGTGGCACTTTGCCTCCTTCTCCAGCGCGTGGAGACACTCCGCCTCCTTCTCCGCCTGTGCCGGCGCGCCCGAGTAGCCAGCAGCCTCCTCCTTCTCCGCCTCGCCAGCAAGGGCGGAAGAGACACGCCGCCGCCCCGGCTGCTTCGGCGCGTCTTAGTCCTTCTCCTCCGCCTCGTAAGCAAGCACGAAAGAAGACAGACGCCGCAGCCGCTCCGTTTGCTCCGGCGTCTAGCAGCACAACCAGAGGCGGGAGGCAATACAGATACGGTCCACCTCTCAAGCCTCTAGAGAAGTTACCATACGAGAGGACCGAGGAGGAAAACGATACGATCATGCAGACCCACGTGAAGGAGTTCTTTGAAGGGGTGAAAGCAAAGAGACATCCACCTCCGGAGGAGAAGGTAGATCCGGTGAAAGCAAAGCGCACTCTCGATGCCCTGAGGAAGCCGGCAAAGTCTCCACCGAGAACCAACTATGACCGCATTACTGAACAGACATATCTCCAAGCGGAGTGGTCGGGAAGTACTGTCAGACATCAAAGGTTAAGAGAACGAGAAGCTGCGAAAAAAGTTGCCCAGCTCGGCAAACAAGCAAATCAATCGTGCCCCCCGCTCAATGTGTCTAACGGCAACATCGTCGCTAATGCTCCGGGGATGGTGCCCGGTTATGGCAACCTACAAGATTACCTGCCTGACGATCAACTTCCTAATTACATGGAGGTGGACGAACACAGATACGAGTACGGGAAGCCTCTCATCAAAGATGAAAAATCTCTAACAACGATAATGCGAAGATTCCATAATTGGTACATGAAAACCTGCAGAGAATCTGGGGGGCGAATAGTTTGTATCTGCACATTAAAGAGGAGCACGACCTCGTTGGAACTGATCTGTTGTGTGTTCCATTTGAGGAGTTCTTCGCGTTCTTCAATCAAAAGGCCCTCGATAAATTAACGGTCTTTTGCTACTGTCTGTAAGTACTATTTCTGTCATTAAGTCTCTATATATAGCTCGGCTCTTTCATTGCATGTATTTATAATCTATCATCCTCACTATATTATGCAGATTGAAGATCGTCGAGTGCAGAAAACAAGAAATCTATGATATTGGGTTCATTAACACAAATATCATAGATGATAATCAGATTAAAAAGCACGTTGAAGATGCCGAGGCCAACTTGCTACAATCGTTGATCAAAAATCAAAACAAAGATACCATACTCTTTCCTTACAACGGCGAGTGAGTGTTACTGTCGTGTGCATATTCGGTTTCCCTTATTGCTCGAGCGAGGTTATAGTAATGTAATTGATGAGTTATGCATGCGTGCGCAGCTTCCACTATATTCTTCTGGAGATTAAGCTTGAGCGGGGACTAGTAACCGTCTTAGACTCGAGACGGAAAGATCCCGAAACCTATGCGGACATGACTGAATTGCTCAACAAGTAAGTTCAATCAATCATTATCGCACCATATCGGCAACTTTTTGTTCATTTCCTGATATCTCAAGTAATAATAATTATTTTCTTTGTCTTGCAGGGTTTGGAAACAATTCACCGCAGAAGCTCCGGGACTGCCGAAGGAGCTGCGATATACATACCCGAAAGTAAGTACTACTGGCTAGCTAGTTGCGCGCATCTCCCGTTGATTGTATAGCTATACTTTCATCAACGCCATTTATAATGCTTCATTATCAGTTTGATTGACCTCTATTTCTTGTAAAGTGCTTGTGGCAGGAATAAGGGAATGATTTCTGTGGATACTACATGTGCGAGTTCATCCACAACGCGACTTTAAAAAATAAGCGGGGCTACTCTAAAAGACAATATGAAGTGCGTAAGCAATAATATTCACAATTTCATTTTATTACACCATCATTTCTGTTGAGTATCATTCATATATATGTATTAATTAACCCACTTCTTCAAATTAGACGTGGCAGATGCGGAATGAACTCCTACAACCAGATCGCATGAAAGCAATTCAAGAGGAATTGGCGGGATTCTTTCTTGACCACGTCATCAATAAAGCCGGAGAATACCATGTGGAAGTTGATTTTAATTGCTAGGGGATTGTAATTAAGAGATCTTACATATTGTACATGTATGTAGCCAGTAGCGTCGGATAGATAATACGAAAACTTGTTGTTCGACCAATCTCTCGGAGAAGGAGAGGTCGATCGATCACTTCTCTCGGTATGCATGACGAACTTCTGTACTTAATGGTTCCCTTCATTTTCTTACTAGCTACCGTGTCGAGGGCCTCTCTATGTATAGTACGTAGCGTCGACCAAGCACGGACATAAGAGAGAACACTTCTCTCTATTAATTAATTAGCTAGCTAACACAATATATGAAACACCTAAATTAACCCCCCAAAACCCCCAAACCCTCCCCCCTTTCAAAAAAAAAACAAAACCCCCAGCCACTGGAATGCTGACGCGTGGATGCCTTTTGGTCCCGGTTGGTGCCACCAATCGGGACCAAAGGCCCCCCTGCCTGGGCTCGGCGCACCGGCCACGTGCAGGCACATCTGTCCCGAGGTATTAGTAACGACCCATTAGTCCCGGTTCATGAACCGGGACTAAAGGCCCTTACGAACCGGGACAAATTCCCCCTTTTCTACTAGTGGAGATAGAATCATAGCCGAGGAAATCAAATCAAAGAAATTGTAAGGTACAGATAAAGTAACTTTTTAGTCAATGTATGGGAGATCTTTGGTTTTGTTTTTAGAAGGATGTATGAGAAGAGTTGGGCCAAGCAGAAATGAAAAGGTGTATGAGGATTAGAATGGAAAGCTTGGGGTTGATTCTGAGGCTGACAAAGAGCGCGTTGAATGATTGTTAGACGCAAAATTAGAGGTTTAAACTGGGCTAATTGGATCGATATAACTTCTTATTTTTTGCGGGTGAATTGGATCCATATAGCTAATTGTATTTGTTTGTGTTTTTTTTTTTTGACGAAACATACCAGCACTACTTTTCATTCATTAAGAAGGAACTGGCAAAGCCGGGAAATTACAGAGGAATAGAGGGATGAGAGGAAATAGATTACACCTGACACAATAGAAGGGAAAAAGGAAAGAAAAGAGAAGGACCGGAATGCCATCATCTTCCATCGTCCTCGCGAACGGAAGGCTGCATGAGAACACCACCACTGCAGACCAAGAGCTCCAATCAACCCGAGACCATCCATGTTACCTCAAGGCTATTGGTGTAGCCGAAGGGCAATGAGCGACCGAGTCCACACCCGGACGAAGAGTCACACACATGAGTCTACAACACAACAGCGGCACCGCCGGCGAAGCCAAAGGGCAACAAGGAGCTTGAGTGTACACCCAGATTGCTTCACTGTGCTCACCGACCACCGTAATCGCAAAAGGAAAACTCCGACAGCACGGAACCACACCTGAAGAAGACACCACCAGAGAAGAAGAGCAATCACATCACAACAAACAATCCATTTGACCCTCGACAATGTCAGCAAGCAGGCAAGTTCTTCGGGCTCCCAAACGCTAATTGTATTTGTCATCACAAGTTATGGATATTCTGTTAGGAATGACTACCATTGAGTGCTTAGTGACTTGTGAAAACAAGACGGGGAGCAGGGGCATTTCCGGAGTGGACTAATCAAACAATGTCTTTGCACACAATTCTCATAGTTTACATGTTGGTGTTACAATTCAACTGACACTCACATACAATTCGCATCCATCAATCCTGTCTTACTTCCCGGGCACGAAGTTGGTGGCGAATGCCCACGCGTTGTTGTTGACAGGGTCGGCAATGTGGTCGGCAAGGTTCTTCAATGGGCCCTTGCCGGTGACAATGGCCTGCACAAAGAAGCCAAACATGGAGAACATGGCGAGGCGGCCATTCTTGATCTCCTTAACCTTGAGCTCCGCAAATGCCTCGGGGTCGTCGGCCAGGCCAAGTGGGTCAAAGCTGCCACCAGGGTAGAGTGGGTCGACGATCTCGCCGAGCGGACCACCAGCAATGCGGTACCCCTCAACGGCCCCCATGAGCACAACTTGACAAGCCCATATGGCGAGGATGCTCTGGGCGTGGACGAGGCTGGGGTTGCCAAGGTAGTCGAGGCCACCCTCGCTGAAGATCTGAGAGCCAGCCTTGAACCAGACGGCCTCGCCGAACTTCACACCATTGCGGGCAAGCAACTCGGGAAAGACACAACCAAGCGCACCGAGCATGGCCCATCGGCAGTGGATCACCTCGAGCTCCCGGTTCTTGGCGAAGGTCTCAGGGTCAGCCGAGAGCCCGGCGGTGTCCCACCCATAGTCACCGGGGAACTCACCAGTCAAGTAGCTGGGGGGCTCGCCGGAAAGCGGGCCGAGGTAGAGCACACGGTCAGAGCCGTACCACGGGCTGCTCGAGGAAACTTGTTTGGCCTTCGCCGCAGTCTTGCGCATGTTCACACGTGCGTCACCAATGAGAGCCGACGAGGGCAAGTTCTTGACGGCCTTGCCGGCGAAGGACGAAGAGGAAAGAGACATGGTGGTGGCCGCCATTGCGCTGCACTTATGGTGTGTTGTCCCTGTGTGTTCTCCAATAGTGTGGCTTGAGTGTGTGGAGATGGTTTAAGAGGAGATTGTAGGGAGCTATTTAAAGAGCTTGAGCCTTGAGGGAACAAGAATATAGAGAAATTAATTGGTTGGTGCTTGGTGACAGCTGACAAGAGAGACGGTGGTGAAAAGAAATCTGCAGCTTGGATGCCATTGGTGCAGCCAGAGGCCTTAAATGGATGAGATGTACTTGTGGCTATGGTTAGGGCTAAGGCTCGTGACTGGACCAGCTTTTGTAAGACAAGTCGAAAGAGACCGCTGGCTTAAAATGTGTAGGCCACGCTCACGGGATGGTTTACCAGTTCATTTGGTCGCATCCTCTTGCAAGTTTTCCCAACGTACATCACACTGGGCGCTTGCCCAACAAATTCGATATCTGGCTGATGGTGCCGCTTGCATCTTCTTGCATGTTTTCTTTGCCTGTTGGGTTTGATTGTCGGAGTGATCGTGCTTTTATGGGGTTGCATGCGCGTGTGATAGGTTTGTGTCGTGTTTTTTTTTCTGATTTTTCGTTAACTAACTGAGTAATTCTCTTATGCTTAATTAACTGATTAGGCAAATATTTTGTCTCCGTTTCAGAAAAAAAAATTGTTATCTGGCGTTGATCGTTCCAGAAATTTTTTCATACGGTCAGTACACACATGACATGACTACAAGAGTAAATATGTGTTTCTTTGCCTCTTGTGATTGTCCATTCCCTGAAAAATACTAGAGGTAAATATGTGTTTCTTTGCCTCTTGTGATTGTCCAACCCCTGAAAAATACTAGAGGTACGGCGGAACCCAGGGCAAACCAGTGAAACATGTGTGGATAGGAAGACCAAGTGGATTCGTGACCACCAATTAATTAGCTCCCTGCTTCTCTACTAAAAATAAAGACTAGACTCATGCACACACGCATGCAGGTTATATAAGGAAGCACCCGACCTGACCAGCTCGCTCATCAAACACCACACACCATGCCCATCGCAATGCCTTCCATGCCGGCCCCGGCACTAGCCCTGGCGCTGCTCGGTGCTTTCGGCCTCGCCATCGCCCCGGTTGTTCATTCGGCCCCCACCATCGAGGCCATCCAATCTACATGCGCCAAGACAATACAGCCAGACTCTTGCAAACACGTCCTGCTCGCCAACATGGCCGCCGGCTCACCGGAGGTGAACAGCGTCCCCCTAATGTCCCTGCAAGTCGCGGCAAAGCTCGCCAAGATGGCCAACGGATTCGCCAACGCCAGGCTCACCACGAACCCGCACCCCGCCAAATGCCTCCAAAACTGCATCGACGACCTTCATAGAGTGGCCAAAGCATTTGAGGGGCTCCCAGTGGAGGCGGTTAAGCCTGGCGATGAGGCGGGGGTGCTGTCCTTCAGCTCGGAGTTCAGTCCGACATGCGGGGACGACTGCCCGAAGCCAATCCCCGAGAGGACCGAGGACGAACGGGCCACGCGCGACAAGTTTGTGGGTGTCATGAGAGCGATCGGCGTCATGCAGGACCTTTTCATAACCAAGACTTGGTAACAACGTACGGAGTACCTCGCCTAATTTTATTTTGTTTGTTCTTCTCCTTTTTCTGTGGGTTATTATTTTGTTTCTTCTTCATTGGTGGATTTCCACCGTGTCTATGAGCACAGGCTTCTGGATTACAATGCATTACCGTGATGTACTTATTAGTACTTTGACACTTTTCTTTGTTTAATAAATAATTGTGTGCATCGCTCGATGCAGATGCGGGGAATCCCCCTTTTCAAGAAAAGAACTCCATCCCTTCATAAATATAAAGATGTTCGAATGTTTTGAATCAAATGTATATAAACACGCTCTGATGTGGTGGTCGACTCATTTCAGTTCATATGTAATTAATATTGAAATATCCAAATCGTCTTATTTGTTAACAGAGGATGTACATGCCAAGAAATTAAAAGAGGAATCAAGGTGGATTTTTGTTACCAGTTGGTGAGGACCAAGTCATAAATATAAGGAAAAAGTCCAAAACAAACCTTGAATTTGTCGGCGAAAGGTAAATCAAACCCTGAACTCTCACTCCCTGAAATCAGCACACCAAACTCCCATATCTCGGTCTATTTTAAACCTTGAGAGGACTTAACCAGTATTTGCTGAATTAGGACGGCCCATTAACGTCGTCGCTCGCGCGCGCGCACTGCTCTGGGATATCTTTGTTTTTTTTTTCTTTTTTCTTTTTTTTTCTATTTTTTAATCATATCTATTTTTTCTTTGTATCCAATGTACATTTTTAACGCACACATAAAATATTTTTTGATAAACTTTTGATACTTTCATATTCTTTATGTACATTTTTAAATTAAATATTTTCATTTTTTTGAATACATGGTTATATTTTTTACAAATGCATGTTTACATTTTCTTAATGACAATAAACATTTTATAAAATCAAACGAACTCTGCTGCATGGTTCACCATTTTTAAATATGTAGACACTTTTTTCAAACACATGCCAAGTATATTCTGTTAAATGTAAGACACAATTTTTTACAACATGCACACTTTTTCTTTACATTGTACACACATTTTTCTTTGAAAATGTCACGAACACATTTTTTTAAACTCATGAACATTATTGAAATGCTACATTTTTTCGAATGTACAAAACAATTTTTTGAATCACACAAATATTATTATACATTATATAAACATTTGTTTGAATTGGTCCGTACATTTTCTTAAAACCTGCGATATTTTTTAGATGTCACAAAATATTTTCTTACAATTTGTTCAGATTTTGAAATTTGTTCCTATTTTTTAAATTTTCAAAATGCATTCAAACATTAAAATTATGTTTATGTTTCAAAAAGTGTGCGCACTTAAATTTTTTGTTCAGCTTTCAGAACAGAAAAGGTCGCTTCATGTCTGGTTGGCCGGCCCAGACGAGTAAGTAGCCAACGATCCGAAGCATATTCTAAAAAAATATTTTAAAAAAAATTAAAAAAACGTTATTTATAAAATGTGACACAATTTTTGAAAATACGAAACATTTTCATAGCATGTGAAAAACTGTTGAAATCTGAATATTTTTTGTAGTTGTTTTTAGAATCACAAACAGCTTTTAAAAATGCGAATAGAATTTCAAAATTCCAGAAAAAAATCAAAACACAAAATGAATTAAATTTGTGTGATAAATTAAAAACAGAAATATTTTTTAACTTCTGGAAAATTTAGAAATGCGCGAATATATTTTAAAGTTCATGATTTCTTGTTGTGTTATAGTGGGCCGGCCCAAATTCTGAGTAGCAGGTTATCCCGGCCGGGATTTTCTTATTCCCAATGTGCCAAACAGGTCTAGGGTCCAAAATAGACCGGAATTACATGTTCAGAGTGCCAATTTCCGGGATTCAGAGTTCAGGGTTTGATTTAGCTTTCGTCTAGAACTTCAAGGTTTGTTTTGAACTTTTTTCTAAATATAAAAAGGTCTTGTTGCAGAAAAATTGCGCAAGTAAAGTTTTGTTGCAAAACGTAGAGCCGTTGTAGACCATTGCAACAAGCATATGTTTCATAAGTTTTTTTTTGCAAGGGAAGTTTTGTTGCAAAACATAGACCTATCGTAGATCATTGCAACAACGCATACGTTTCATAAGTATAGGTCCAGTTGCAAAACCTAGTTCGACGAAGGATGGCATGTGGGCCTTCACTTAGACGCGTGTCATGCAGAGAAGGTGGCGGACACGGCTGCTATGATCCGCTGGGTAATGGTAAGTGTTTCCCATATTTTTAGTAGTTTCCGAACATATTTAATTATTTTAAATATATATGTATATTAATTTATGTTCTTCAAAAATCTAACAATAATAATATTTTTGAGGGAGAAAGTAAAACGAATATTAATTACTAGCTGCAAACGGTCAGACAAAAACGGTCAGACAAATGCGGCGTGGGTGCTAACACACGTAAGCCCAGCAAAACTCCATCGGGTACAGGCGTAGCGCGAAAAAAGCGGAAAAAAAACACTCTAAAATTGGTTCTCAGCGAGCCGTGAGAACAGCGAACGAGTTACTAACTACCTGACCAACTTTGCGCTGCTGACCAATTACAGGGCGAACATTTTAAGTACTTCGTAGCCGCGTAATTTATTACACATGTCACCATTTACTGTGGCACTTTGATTATTTTTTTTTTTGGAAAACATTTTGGAAAAAGTTCATGAATTAAAGAAAAGTTCATTTGTTTTGAAAAAAATAATCAATTTTGAAAAAGAGTTCACAATTTTGAGAAAAAAATCTATCAATTTTGAAAAAGGTTCATCCGTTTGAAAAAATAGTTCACAAATCTTGAGAAAACAGTTCATCAAAATTCAAAAAATGTTCATCGATTTTGAAGAAAGTTCATCGATTTTGAGAAAAATTACAAAAAATGATCAACATTAAAAAAGTTCATCGAAATTCAAAAAAGTTCATCAAATTTGAGTAAAAATTCATCAAATTTTTCAAAAAGTTCATCAATTTGAAGAAAACGTTCATGTATTTGCGAACCAATTCATCGGACCAAGATGAAGAGAAAAAAAGAAAACAAAATTTTTAAAAAGTAAAACGAAAATAAGGAATAAGGAAGAAGAACGAACAATAGAAGCAAAAAATTAAAAGGTAACCACCCGCGTGGTTACATTGGCATTCCTTGATGAAGGAGGTAGTTCCTAAAAGCGACCTTTTTTGCGGATTAAGACACAACAGAAAATATAACGAAATTCACGATCTCCACGCCAATTACTTGCAAACCTCTT
>NC_041381.1:676923574-676931139 GCF_002162155.2 Triticum dicoccoides | reverse complement strand
GGGGTTGTCTCATGATGGGAGTGTTGGTGCAGCGGCAGTAGTGTTCATCGCTAACCTCTTCGGCCCGTCGAATCATGCTTGCATCACGGTGGATCAAATCTCCAAGGTCAACCAAACACTCGCCATTGATTGCGACACTTTTTCACCTCACTAATACACCCACGATAAGACCCATTCGCAAATTCCATTTTTTTTTACCAACACTTGTATTGGATTCATCTTTTCCATAAAAAAATGCAAAGAAAACCTGAATGGTGACTAGAAACAACCAGATTAGATATGACACATGTGTAAGTGTGCATGATGGTGTAATACACTGAGAGTGGCTCATCCACAGGGAGCCCATCAGCAGGCCTACCCAAGGGCCTAGAAGGCCAACCGTGTACCTATCGACGGGAAGGAGCCCAGAGGAGGATCGAGATGGGTATCTTCAGACCATCTTGGCCCCAAGTCTATACTGTCGGCGACCTAGATCGCATATCCCTCTTTGTAAAACCCTAGCCCCCACCATGTAAATAAGGGGAGGGCTAGGGGCTCGCATTCCCATCTATACTCATAGATTAAACTCTCAGTAGCACTCTATACATCATTGTAATCCCTCGAACGGGGTTTACCCACCATGAATAACAACAACAAGCAGGATGTAGGGTATTACTCCTCACCGGAAGCCCGAACCTGGGCAAAACCCTTGTGTAACCTCCAATCTAAGACTTCCAGCCATGCTAGGTACCCTACCTCGGGTACTGATGGGATCACGCACCGTCAGTGCAAAACATCTATAATGTGTAGGCTACATAATGGATCACTAATGTAAACAACGTTCAAATGCCATTCTCACATATGGTGCTTCAAAAAGATCACATATATGAATTGTTTGAAGAGTAAACACACGCGCACATCATCACTTGGCAAGTTCAATGAGGTCTAGTGATCACCAATGATATAAGACATGATCCATGCCCATTATTGTCAACGTGAAATGGAAAATGAGTAAACTAGATGTTACAAGTGTGCATGATTATAAATGTGTAGCCTTCTTAGTAGATCACTAGTGTACGCGATACACGATGTTCAATGAGGTGCTTCAAAAAGATCCTACATACGCATTGTTCGAAGAGTAAACACGAGTCCACATCATCACATGGCAAGTTCAAATGTGAGGTTAAACTAGTGATCAACAACGCTATAAGACATAAACCATGCCCATTATTGTCAACGTGACATGAAAATGACATGGTTTGTTCATCGCAAACCTCTCCGAGCCCATATAATCATGCTCACATCATGGTGGATCAAACCTTTTCGAAGCCAGGGTCAGTCAAACATTCGCCGTTTGTTGCAACACTTATTGGCCTCTAATATGCCCACGATGAGACCACTTGACAAAATCCAATTTGTTTTTGCCAAAAAAATTGTTGGATCCTTTTTTCCATAAAAATGCAGAGAAAATTGAATGGTTACTAAATATAGCCAAATGAGATATTACATATGATTAAGTGTGCAAAACATCTATAATGTGTGGCCTACATAACAGATCACTAGTGTACACGACATTCGAATTACTCACCAAGTTTGTAGAGTATTATTCGTGTCTCCATTGCTTTATGTCGTTAGTTGTATCACTGGAAAAATTGTCACGGCTCTTCTCCTTTTGCACTTTTGCTTGTATTTTGTACTTTTCTTGTGGGCATAATAGAGTCAAATTACTTTGTTTGTATTTTGTATTAACAAAGAGGGAATAATGGGGATAAGAAGAAGAGGAAAGGAAAACCGTTCACTTTCCAACATTGCTATAAAGAGCTCAAGGATGAGAAGAAGTGGAAGAATCGGGAAGCTTTTAAAGTTGCAAGGAGGAAGAGCTTGGTTGTCGATCGTGACGATGAAGAAGAAGATGATGGTGGTGGTGAGGAGGTGAGAAGGAGCCCCACTCCTCACTCGGTTGCCAAAGCATATAGGCCCAATCAAAATAAAAAAAGCAAAGGGTTCAAAGGCCGAGACAATGATCTTAAAGAATGATTTGAAGTCGTCGTCATTGCAAGAAAACAGTATGTCAAAGAAAAAAGCTCTTGACATTGAAGGAAATGGAGGAGAGGATGGAGGCCGAGAGGCGGAAGGCGGACACCGAGGAGAAGAAAGTGGCGGCCAGGGAGAGGAAGGTTAAGCTAGAGGAGAGAAAGGTGGCGGACGAATAGCTTAAGTCGGTGGAGGAGAAAGTGGATACATTTATTTGCATGGACACAAGTGGCCTCAAGCAAAGCAAAAAGCATTTATGGAGCTTCTGTCGCGATGAAATGATCATGAAGAAGACCATGATCATGAGGGACTTGATGGGTAGCTTCGAAGGAGCAGTGGGTGGCATGGGAGGAGCAACAAGTGGCATGGGTAGCAACATGGGAGGAGGAATGGGCACCTTCATGAACATGATGGGAGGTGGCTATGGTGTTAACATGGGAGGTGGATATGGTGGTAACATGAGTGGCATGGGGGGTGTCTTTGGTGCAGGTGGCGGCATGGATGGACCACAAGCCAATGTTCACAATGTGCAAGTGACAACGGCGAGAAAGAAGTCAATGATGATCTTCAAGCCAATGTTCACAACATGCCAAGTGACAACAGAGAAGATAGAAGTTGAGAGGCTATGTTTATCTTTATGTTTATATACACATTTATTTGTTGCACCATAAACTATGTTTGCTATGATGCACTATGAGACTATGATTTTATTATGTTGATGTCGAATTTGATATATCGTTCATTATGAATGTGATGAAAGTTTGACATATTATTTTTGCCTAATTCATATGCAATGTGTGTGATGAAATTGTTGTTATGTTTCCTTATAAAGATTAATTTGGGATGATTTCGATTCAAATATGTGTTTTTTTGTTGTTGTTGTGCGTTGGCCTATTTTTACATCGTCTATTAGAGCGGTTGAGGCTGCCCTATTTTATATCATCTATTGAAGTTGAACATTTTTGGTGATGTAAAAAAGCATTTTTTATGATGTATATTTTATTCCAACCACAACATGGTTTACGGAAACGCTTGGTTTCAGCCGGTGGATCCCAAGCGAGCGTCCGCAACCTCCTTCTTGCATGATCCATCTAGTACTATTTCTAGCGGTTCCGTGCGACGCGTGCTTGCGTAGCGAAGAAAGTTTTCTCCAACATCATCTGTGTTGTAAAAATTTCTTTCGCAACAACTCTCATGTTGTAAAAAAGTGAAGACGAAAATAATCCACAACATCACCAACGGAAGTTGTCCATGTCCGATTGTGCCACCGCATATTGACGAGTTTCTGCAACAATGACGGAGTTGCAAAACGGCGACGACAACGACGACGGTGCTGGTGCGACACCATCATTCATCGCCAAAAAAAACTACAACATCATGCACGGTGTAATTGCAATATTATCTATGTTGAAAAAGATGAAGACGGAAAAAAATTATGCAACAACTCTGTTGCAAATGTTTTTACAATATGATCTTTCTTACGAAATGCTTTAGAACACTATCTTTGTTACAATGAATTAGCTGGATCGTTGGATTGTGCCGAATCTAAGAGCATCTCCAGCCGTTGTGCCCCCACAGGGACGACTTTTGTGCCAGATGAAGATTTGCCGGCGCTAATTTTGCTGGGGGGGGGGGCAAAGTTTCCAAGTAGTTGAGCTCCAAGTCCACGCCTTCCAGTACCCGAGCAAGTCAACGCCGCGCACCGCTGAGCCCGCCGCCGTGCTGGAGGTGTGTGTGTCGTGTCATCATTGTCCCTCGCCAGCGACCCGCACGTGCCCATCACGCCACCTCGCTCGCCCGCCTGGCCGCCTTACTCGCTCGTCGCACCAGCCGCCGCGTCCGCCCCGCGCTAGCTTGCTCGCCCGACGGTGCAGAGCTCGTCCCGCGCTCCCACATGCCCGCGTCCACGCCATGCTCGCTCGTAGAGCCGACTTGCCACTCACCGCCGCCTCGCCACTCGCCGCCAAGCTCGCCCGTGTCGGCGTTGCGCCGGCGCCCACCGCCCGCACCCCGTCGACCTCGACCGCACCCCGCCCGGGCCAGCACCCTGCCGTGGCTGCCCGCCCTGCTGCGAACCGCGAGCTCGCCTGTGCCTGGCATGCCGCGGAGGGTGTCCCTACTCACGCTGCGACGGAGCTGGGATGCCGCGACGAGGAGGTGGCGGTGGCGCGGAGCTTGTCCCAGACCTGTGCGCAGCGAGGCGAGTAGAGGGCAGCGGAGTGCTGGGCGAGGCGTTCTGCGTGGGTGTGGGAGTTGGTGGGGGGAGAAGGAGAAGAGAAGAGAAGAGAGAGCAGCACGTGGGTGGGCCTCGAAGGAAAAGTGAGGAGAGAGGGAGTGAAAGGCTAGCGGTGAACCAAATGACATGCAAAACAGTCTCTCTCCTCCCCAGCTGCCCCCAAGGATCTTGGGTTTGGGGTTGGTTTGCCGGTCGAAATTTTGACCAAATCGGGCACTAATCAAGCTCGTGGGGCGCGAGCGAAACTTTGTCATTTGTCGGCGCCGAAAAAGGGTTCCTGTGGGGATGGGTGGAGATGCTCTAAGAGCATCTCCAGTCGTTGTGCCCCCAGGACGCCTTTTTCGGCCGCCTAGGGTTGCCCCAGCAAAAAAAATTGTATTGGGGATGATAATTTTTCTCCCCACTCCACTGCACTGCCACCACCACGCCAAAGTGTCAAAATCCCCTTTATCTTCTTCCCCATGCGCCACCGAGTGGAGATGCTCGCACCCCCACACCGCCAGGTTTGGGCCCTGAGTGAGGGCGGGGCGGCCTGAAGCTGTCGGGCCCGGTGGTGGCGGCTTGAAGCTGCCAGGACACCCGAAGCTAGCCTCCTCATTGATGCGTGCTACCGCTGGTGGTGGTGCGCTAACGCCTAGTGGTGGCGGCCTGAAGTTGCCGGGCCACCTGAAGCTGGCCTCCTCGTCGCCGCGTGCTCCTGCTGCTGGTGTTGCTGTCGCTCCGCATGCACAGACACATGCGCCTAGATGCTGATGGGGTACTGTGACGCCCCCATTTCAATTGTATACTAACCATGCACGCAAATGTGTACGATCAATATCAGGGACTCAAGGGAAGATATCACAACACAACTCTAAAAGTAAAATAAGTCATACAAGCATCATATTACAAGACAGGGGCCTTGAGGGCTCGAATACAAGTGCTCGAACATAAACAGGTCAGCGGAAGCAACAATATCTGAGTACAGACATAAATTAAACAAGTTTTCATAAGATGGCTAGCACAAACTAGGATACAGACCGAAAGAGGAGCAGGCCTCCTGCCTAGGATCCTACTAAACTACTCCTGGTCATTAGCGGCCTGAATGTAGTAGTAGGCACCTCCAGTGTAGTAGGTGTCGTCATTGACAGTGGCGTCTCGCTCCTGGGCTCCAATGTATGGCTGCGGCATCCGAGAAGAAGATGAAAAAGGGGGGAAAGAGGGAGCAAAGCAACCGTGAGTACTCATCCAAAGTACTCGCAAGCAAGGATCTACACTACATATGCATGGGTATATGTGTAAAGAGGCAATATCGGTGGATGAACTACAGAATGCCAGAATAAGAGGGGCATAGCTAGTCCTATCGAAGACTACGCTTCTAGCAGCCTCCATCTTGCAGCATGTAGAAGAGAGTAGATTAAAGTTCACCAAGTATCATCCCATAGCATAATCCTACCCGGCGATCCTCCCCTCGTCGCCCTATGGAAAAGCGATCACCGGGTTGACTCTGGAACTTATCTGGGTGTGTTTTATTAAGTATCCGGTTCTAGTTGTCATAAGGTCAAGGTACAACTCCGGGTCGTCCTTTTATCGAGGGAAACGGCTATTCGAATAGATAAACTTCCCTGCAGGGGTGCACCACATTTCCCAACACGCTCGGTCCCTCTGACTGGACACACTTTTCTGGGTCATGCCCGGCCTCGGAAGATCAACATGTCGCCACCCTACCTAGGCACAACAGAGAGGTCAGCACACCGGTCTAAGTCCTATGCGCACAGGGGTCTGAGCCCATCGCCCATTGCACACCTGCACGTTGAGAGGGCGGCCAGTGAGCAGACCTAGCAACCTCCATTACAAAGGAAGTTGTGTTACGCGGTCCAACCCGGCGCGCGCCGCTCAGTCGTTGACGTCCAGAAGGCTTCAGCTGATACCACGACGTCGAGTGCCCATAACTTTTCCCGCGTAGTTGGTTAGTGCATATAGGCCAGTGGCCAGACTCAGATCAAATACCAAGATCTTGTTAAGAGTGTTATTTTCAAGTAACCGCGGACACTAACCAGGGCCAGGCCCACCTCTCACCTAGGTGGTCTCAACCTGACCTCTCGCTCCGCCACAAAGATTCACCTAGAGGGTCGTCGGGGCAAATGTCCATTCAGCCCCCAATCCGTGAATCACTCACGGGTACTCTACGAGCCGACCCGACTTTAGTCACCATCTGTATAGTATGTAAGTATGTATAGTATACCCGTGATCACCTCCCGAGTGATCATGGCCCAATAGTATAGAAAGGCAGGCGGACAAGAATGTAGGGCCACAGATGATAAACTAGCATCTTATACTAAGCATTTAGGATTGCAGGTAAGGTATCAACAACTGTAGCAACAATGACAGGCTATGCAACAGAATAGGATTAACCGAAATAGTAACATGCTAAACTATTCTAATGCAAGCAGTAGAGTGAAGGAATAGGCGATATCTAGTGATCAAGGGGGGGGCTTGCCTGGTTGCTCTGGCAAGAAGGAGGGGTCGTCAACTCCGTAGTCGACCGGAGCAGCAGCAGCGTCGGTCTCGTAGTCTACCGGAGAGAAGAGGGGGAAGAAACAATAAATATAATGCAAACATAAGCATGACGATGCATGACATGTCAAAGAGCGGTGCTAGGTGTGCCCTAACACGGTAGTAGGTGTTACCGGCGAAAGGGGGAAACATGCGGAAAGTATCCCCGGTGTTTCGCGTTTTTTTACCAAATGAACCGGAGGTGAAATGTTGCAGGTTCGCTATGCTAGGGACGTGTGGCTGACGAACGGGCTGCATATTCGGATTCATCTCGTCGATTTGAGCAACTTTCATGTACAAATTTTTCCCATCCGAGTTACGGATTATTTAATATTAATTTTCAAAGTTTTAATTCATTTTTAGAATTAACAAAATTAATTTAATTAGGAAATGTCATTATGACATCAGCATGACATCAGGGTGATCTAAGCATTCAACAGTTAGTTGACTTGGTCAAACTGATGCGTGGGTCCTGCATGTCATAGGATGTCTAATTAACTAATAGATTAATTAGATTAGTTAGTAGATTAATTTAGGGTTAATTAGTTTAGTTAATAGAATTAATTAACTTATTAATTAATTAATAATTTATTCATTTATTTTAAATTCATTTATGCTAGTGGCTCTGGGGGGCTTAACGGGCGCCGGGTGCGAGGCACAGCCTGAGTGGGTCGGGCACTACGAGCATCCGCCCGTTTGGGCGCCCGCCTATGCTAGTGAAGGCACCGGCGGCTGTGGCAAGTGCAGCAGTGAGCGGGGCGGCTGGCCGGTAGCAGCGACT
>NC_041381.1:676922725-676923319 GCF_002162155.2 Triticum dicoccoides | reverse complement strand
TGCGGTGGGGCGTGGGCGCGCACCGGCGAGCCAGGGCGCAGCCAGGCGCAGATGTGCGCACGCGCGCAGCGGCGGCGAGTGGCCAGGGTGGCGGATGCGGGCGGCGTGGCAGGGGGAAGGCGGCCGGCGCAAGGAGCAGGTGTGAGCGGCGGAGCGGAGTGCTGGCCGGCGTGGAGCTGCAGCAGACGGCGGTAGTAGCGGCGCGAGCAGCTGCTGCATCGCGGGGCGGGGAGCAACGCAGTACGGGGCGGCGGTGCAATGCCGGGAGCGGGTCAAACTGGGTCACGGCAGCGACGGCTGAGCCGCGGGGAGGAGGCCACGACCGTGAGCGCATGCGCGCGAGGGATAAAGGAGGAGAGGGGGCGCTCATGGGGGCCGTAGGGATTTAGGCAGTGGGGCGTGGGGAGGACAACAGGGACGATGGTGACGACGGGGACAACGTGGTTGCGGCGGGATGGCGCCGGTGCAATGGCGCTGGGGACGCGTCGGGGGCGGGCGACGGTGGTCGGGGCATGGGGATCGGGTGCAGGGAGCTCCTCTCCCTGGCACGATGTGTGTGTGTGGCGCGCGCCGCGAGGTGGAGGGGATCGAGGA